>NW_027582835.1:0-2876 GCF_028453695.1 Augochlora pura
CGCCAACAACCTTTCCGACGTTCATGAAATCTTGGCTCGAGACCTTCTACTCATACGCGACATATCCATTTGAGAATAGAATCGGAATTTATCCTGATTAAATAGAGCGTTAAACCCGAAAGAAAACGAAAGAAATTCTTAATCGAACAGACAGATGTCATCTTTATTAAACTTTTGCCATACTTAGACTAACACGTGATACAGATTTCTAGCAATTCATAATTATCTAATATTCATTCAAGACTTCATAACTATCTAGTATTAAGTATATCGTTTAATTATATTAATGCTATTCTGTTCGCTTTGGTCTAAATGAAATTCTAAATTTAACGTTTAAGTAAATGAAGACACGCAGTAAATATAAACTGTCTTTTCTCTTCTTATAAATGATTATAATTGAAAAACTTCTGGTTATTGCAACTATGAAAGAAATAGAACAAGGAGCCAATTAACCCCTTGTCGTACTTTAACGAGTCAGACTCGTGATGGAGATTTATAATAATAAGCAGTTATGAACGAATTTAAGTAAAAATCAAATTTTATTCTCTCATCACCAATATTTAAACATTCGAGTATATATAAAGACACAATAAATATAAAATTATAATATGACAAAATTCTAGTCATAGCAATTGTAGAAAAAATGGTACGGCAAGGGGTTGATACAAATAAATCAACGTATACATACAGTCAGTCCCATAAGTATTCGTACCCTCATTGCTTATAAGAGAAATTTATTGAAATCAAGGGACATGTATAAAGTTTATTTATACCAAATTATAACAAAATTGATTAATTAATAACAAAAATATATCGATTTTACTCCTCGTAGTACGTAATAATAGCCCACAAAAGTGGATACTACATTTTTTTAATTCTAGCTCTGTATTAGGCTTCCTCCAAACTTTTCCTCTTCCCTTCCAACCAAAAATATTAAATAAGCTAATAAAAAGTTTATTGCAAAATTTTACAGGCATCCCTCGTTTTCAACAGACTTCTCTTATAAGCAATGAGGGTATGAATACTTATGGGACTGACTGTATATATGATCGCTTCTGATACAGCTGTTTAAAGGTAAAACATATTTAACCCTCTTAGTACCGGAGGGCCGATATATCGGCCCGCGCTGCACCGGCGAAAAATGCCTTATACTTATACCTTTGTTATTTATGTAATTTCCAATGAATATAGAAAAATTGGCGTCACTGTTTCATTTTCAATTTCGTCCTCAATGCACTGCTTTTTAAATTATATAAATATTGCTTTTCGTTTGGTTTTTATGAGCCTTTTCCAAACCCTAGTAACACCGTGAAATTTGGCTTTTTCGCTCGACACTAAGAGGGTTAAAAAACAGATGACTCTAACATTGGAAAACCGGATAATCGGGGGTGCCACCGCATTTTCGTCACGATTTTCCGATTTTCAAAAAAATGTAGCTTACACAAAGTTCGCCTATGCCGCAACAGAAATAAATGCGACCTGCGAGAGAAAAGCAGACGCGGCGGCGCAAACGAGCAGAAACTCTGAAATTCGTATTTCGAGGCGGCGCGGCGCGGCGGGCAACAAGCGCGGAAAGCCGCGCGTCGCCATCAACGCGGGTGCGGTATTATTCTTGCGTTCCGTTCCCGGTTGGGAAAGCAAGCATTCCCCCGAAAAACAGGACGCCTTCGAAAAAGAACCCCCGGCAGCCTAATAACACGGGAACAACCCTCCGCGGACGAGAGCTCGGCGTCGCGGCGTCCCATCGCGAGAGGCAGACGGCTTCGGGAAGCGAAGCAATCTCGCTCGCCGATCCCTCGGAGGATCTCGGGGTGCAAAACCGGGGTGCCCCGCCCCCGGAAAAAAAAAACAATTTCGTCTAGCACGGCGAAAGGAAAACACAGAGGAAGAGGGACGCGGACAGGGGGAGTCTGTCGGTGGGCACGCTAATTTATTCCGTTTGCTCGAACTTTTGTTTGCCGAAACAGATTAGCCGGGCCTGGGAAATTCGGGGAAAAGTTTCAGGCTGTCTCCCCGTCCACCCCTTCGGCGTAAACATGATGGGGGGCTGGTCCCTGTCGCGCGATTTAATCGCTTTCGCTCAGCGAACGCCCCGGGAATATCCGGACCGACGAGACCGTTTTTTCCGGCCCCCCCTCTCTCTCTCTCTCTCTGCTTTTATTTCGCTCGTCGTCGACGAACTCTCTTTGCGTGCAATTTCGAGGAACCCTGGGACCGGCTCGCTTGTTTAGCGCAAAATAGGACGCAATCGGAGGTGTACGTACTCTTGTCGCGCCGCGTCGATGTATCGTTTTTACAGGGAAGTTCGGCGCAGGAGCATCGACGGGCGAATAATGCACCGAGGTGTCCCATTTCACAGCAGATTTCCCCGAAACCGTGCCTGTTGTTCGCCGGAAAAAATCGGACACCGAGCGAAAGCGCCAAGGAGCAGCACACTGGTCTCTAGGAGGACGAGGTCACGGCGCTTCGAAAACACCATCGAATGGTACCCGACCACTTCCCAACCTCCTCCATCTCCGCTTCCATCCCTTGTCCCATCGTTTGTTCTTCATTTTCTTTGAAGAGTCTAACCGTCTATCCTCTTTTCTCTTTCTACTATTTGCTCTTTTTGGGACTGCGTCGACGTTTTACATTTTATCTGTTGCCGAACTCGTAGACCGTAGCTGCGGTTCCCCTTTGTTCTACTCGATGCTTGTACTTTGACAGATTCTTCTAGATGTAATTTCGTTTTGTCCGAACATTTGTTGGAACATATTCTCCGTTTATCTACCATGTAAAATTAACCCTAGAAAGATAACCTACGTCGCAGAGGCGCCTGCGAAATAAACCGAAGACTGTTGATTTTTGTTAATTTTTCATAGAGGTCTAGTGATTTA
>NW_027582836.1:0-2875 GCF_028453695.1 Augochlora pura
TGTCTCTTATAAATATTAACTAAAATCCGTTTCTGCCTTCTACCCTTCCCCCTCTATTGCACCTGTTATGCCTTTGGTTTCCTTTCGTCTCTTATCCTAAAATCCTAATAAAGCGAAGATTCTCGGTTTAACCCATTGCACTACAACTCCTTTCACGTTGCGTCGTTTAGCATTTACTTATCTTTAATATTTTCCTTAATGGAAACAGATCATTCTTGTTTTCTTTTTGTATTATCTTTATTCACTTCCATCTCTAAACTTCGATAACAAAAGAATTCAATTTGCTTTCGATTTAGAAGACACGAATGACATTTATATTTAGCAGATGTTGCATGAAATTTTTATCACGAGTCTGACTCGTTATTATAGCGTAAGGGATTAAATAGGTCACACATTTATTCCAATATGCATAATAATTAGCTAGCGCATCTTTATGTAGAGTAAAAATTTTCTACCTTGGCTACAACAGGCGGCAAAGAAATAAGAAATTCCCTTCGTTAAAAAGTATGTTCTTTGCAAAATCTGATGCTTTGGTACTTTACATTTCAGCTATATTGTTTTGTTACAAATATATAACTGAATGATAATAATAATAATAATAATAATATACAAATGTATGTTTAATGTCAAGGGTAGTCCATGGGGGAGACTCGTTGCAATAGTCAGGAAGATGGAAAATATAATTGAATAAATTGTAGAAATGAGAACCACAAAATTAAAATTCACGGTGAGCAAGTTACGTTCTCGAAACAAATGAGCTCCCATTTCAAGACGTGCAGAGAAAAAATTACACTCCTAAATATATTTCTCGTAGTCTGTAATACTGGTTATTAATGCGACTGCATTTATATTTTTGCGGATGGTAGTTCAAAAAACATGCTTTCCGAGGCATAGAAAATATTAAAAGCAGAAGTTGATTTTGTCGATAAAGGTTCATTTAATAAAAAGATGAAGAAGTAAAATAAAAAAGCAAAAAATAAGATAAAAAATAGAAAATAATAATCAAAAATAAAATAGGAAATATAAAATAAAAGAGAAAAGTAAAATAGGAAATAGAAAATAAAAGAAAAAAATAAAATGGGAAATAGAAAATAAAAGAAAAAAGTAAAATAGGAAATAGGAAATAAAAGAATCAAGTAAAATAGGAAATAGAAAATAAAAGAAGAAAGTAAAATAGGAAATAGAAAATAAAAGAAGAAAGTAAAATAGGAAATAGAAAATAAAAGAAAAAAGTAAAATAGAAAATAGAAAATAAAAGGAAAAAGTAAATTTTTACAAATTTTCTCAGAAAATAGTTACAGAAACTTAATTTCAATTATAATGTTGAGAACGAAAATTTGATTCCGCCAGCAAAAATTTATAAGAATAATCATCACGTTCCCCTCTGAAAATAATTAATTATTCGGTGACACACGGTCGCAGGTGCAAATAACGCAATTGCTTACAGCGAAATCGCGGAAACATCCGGCCGGTAAAAATCATCGCGTTCGAAAATGCCGGCGAATTGTGTGCATCGCTCGTTGTTGATTCCGGTCGCTAATGACAGAACTTGAGCCGAGAAACAAACGCTCCTCGCAGTGTTGTCGAGCGATAATCGGCGCGTCGACGCGGAAAATAAAAACGGTCGGTCGTCGAACGGGTCGCGATTTTTCACCGGGAAATTCAGCCGATTTCCATCGGGAATCGCGCGGCCCGCAACTCGTCGAATCCCTGTCCGCGCATATTGATGCGTCTCGTATGTCTTCGCGCGTTTTTACAAATCCGCGAAACAGGCCGGGCCGACGATTATGGCTGCTCGTCGTTGTCATGGATTTTTAAACGCTGGATAAACAGACATACGGCAAATATCGAGCCTCGCTCCACTTTTGCCGACTTTTACGCAAAATATGCGGGCGCCGATAAACGATTTTGGCGAGCGTCGATGGCTTGTCAAGAATTTTCTTGAAAAAATGAATTTTCTAAAAAACCGAATTTTATCACTTTTGTTATTCTTTGTTCATCATAATTCTGACAATGTTCGTACAAATCAGAAAACTTTTTGGCTCCTCGCTTTAGAAATTGTATTATTACATCAATATGCAGATACATTTTCGAGCCAGAATTCGAGAAACGCGCAACAATTGTACCAATTTCAAATATTTAAACGATCTACAATTTTTCCGCGCGTTTATTATATCGACCACAAACTGTTCCATTTGTTGTTAAACAGTTTTAATTAAACGCGTAAACACGTGCGCGCAACCGTGCCGCAGACCAAAAAACGAAAGATAACATTGCAACGGAATTTTTTTAGCTATGGTTGATAAATACGAAATTACACGGAGCTCGGGGAAGTATGTAGCTGAAAAATAATTAACCAGCCCGGCGTACGAAGATTGCAATTATCGTTCCCGCGATTGTCAAACACGCATAATTCCTCGATTATTTCTGGAGCAAGACAAAAGCATCGCTGAAAGCATCGGAAATTTTACGAAATTCGAACGAATTTTAATGTCTCGACCGTGGACCGTGCCGGGCGGCCGGTTTGTATAACACGGCCGGCCACAATTTACGATTATCGGACATAATTCCGCAAACCGATTCGCGCATTACGCATTCATTTTCCATTTCACGGAAAACAGCTATCGCTCGCCGATTTTGTATTATTCAGCGGGCCGCTGTAGATTCGTCATAATCGCCCTGTTAAATAATGAATTGGACGACGTTCGACGCATTGTTTCCCCCTTATATACGCCGCCCGGAATTGATTGTATTTGCTTTCCGTTAGAAACGTCCGGCAAACCGAAGCCGTAGCCGTGAATATTAACCCTTTCGCTAGGGAGAGCTTGTGGCAAAATGTGACAGCTGTGAACGGAACGCATTGCTGAGTAGTAGA
>NW_027582837.1:0-2873 GCF_028453695.1 Augochlora pura
TTAGATTTATTGTCGCTCGAATAATGTCTCTAATTATCACCACACTTCGATGAATAATCTGAATCGGGAAGTGGTGCCTGTTTTTTGACGTTCCTCTCGTAAACGCCGTCTGCGGTTGGAACGGTCACCACTCTGATGATGCCATCAGCTCCTTGATGGGTTTGTTGCACATAGCCTGAGTGCCAGCGTAAGGGAAATGTGTTGTCTTTTTTCAGCGGAAGGATTGTCCCTTCGCGAATAAGACGAGACCCCTCTATCCACTTCCGAATATGCTGTCAGTCCGACATCCGGTTGTTCGGGATTGCTCTGAAATCAGTCTCGGCAACGGCCGTTAGCGGACCACCAATCAGGAAGTGACCAGGAGCTAAGGGAGATGGATCGTTCGGATCTGATGTGAGAGGATAAGAGGACGTGAATTTATTGTGGATTCGACCTTTAAGACAAGGCGTTGAATTGTTTGAATGTAAACGACTCTTGACCGACGACCTGTTTGATATGATGATTTAAAGACCTCGTGATCGCTTCCCCCTATCCCCGAAATGCGGAGGTAAGGCAGGCATGAAGTGCCATGTGATTCCCTTTGTGGTGAGTCATTTGAAAGGGTGAAGCTGGAGTTGGACCGTGCAGATTGTCCATCGCAAATAAAGGTTTTGTATCGTAACGGTTGCGTGTATGTCGTCGGTTGTGTGTATGTTGTCGATTGTTTTAGTCATTCGACCCTTTCGCGGTCGGTGTTTGTTGACGCTGCGTCGCGGTATAGTTTCTTACGGTGTCTACCGTTGCAGACATGACACCGGGCAGCGTTACGTTTTTCCGGCGGATGACCCGGTTTTAAGTAATTTTTGCAAAGTTTGACCTTGTCAACGACTGACTTTCGTTCGGTTACGGTCAAGCCTTGAAGCTCTGGGCACGCGTATGCCGTGTGAGTTCTAGAGTCGCGGATTTTGCATGTTTCCTACGCGATGATAAAAGTACGTTTTTGAATTAGCCCTGGCGAGGTTGGAGGGCTCTATCGCGTTGTTTCGGTTCGACGGTTGGTGTCCGATTGTTCGTTCGCTCGCGTTTTATTGGTCTTTAAATTTGTCGTGATTGACTCAGCCGTTTTGAATGCGTCCGCCGTCAAATCTCCAGCTACTGTAAGGTGAACGGCCTTTGTTGCGAAGCAAGCAAATGCGGCAACGTGTACCTTAATAGGGATTTGGTTTCGGTAGCGTCGCTTCTTTGTATAAAGGAGACCGCGATAATCGACGCCAGTATTCGGAAATGGTCGACTCTCGGTGACGCGTGCCGCAGGTATGTTTCCCCTCAGGTAGTCGACCGGTGAAGGATTGACTCGAAAACCCTTTATGCATTGTTGTACGATTTTTCCCGCCGCAATTCTTCCGTCGATGGGCAAATATGTTTCGCGTACATCGCACAATGTCGCGGTGATGCAGGAATAATGATTTTTTACGTGGCCGTCGCGTATAATTAAGTCCGTCGCGTAATGACCCTTCGGCCGTGAGATTGGGTGTCTCTGGGCGAACGGTAACGTGGGATTTTGAAGACGACCTCCTACGTGCAATATGCTTTCGGTATCGAGAAATGAGTGAGCGTTAATGTTATGTTTGAACGCGTCGTTGTATGTGGTCCGCCTTTCAAACCGGCCGTCGAATTTTGTTAACTCTGTGTTGAGTAGGTGGACTCTGATTGTTGTCTCGGACGTAGTAGGTTTAGGAGAGTCCGTGATGACTCGATTGGTTGCATCGAACTCAGAAACGGATTTCATCAATTTGTTTACTGGTACATCCGCGGTGGCAATGACGGTGTCGTAAATCTCGAGAGTCGCTTCGCGCTGAGCTTCGAGCTCGTCAGGATCCTCATATTTGTGGATCTTGTTTTGCACGTCGTTGAAAGTCTCGAATGTGACGAACTCAGAATCGGATTTCATAAATGTGTTTACTAATACCTCCGCGGTGACAATGACGTTGTCGTCAATGTCGGTAGCCGCTTCGCGTTGAGCTTCGAGCTCGTCAGGATCCTCGTATTTGTGGATCTTATTTTGCACGTCGTTGAAAGTCTGGAATGTGACAAACTCGGAATCGGATTTCAACAATTTGTCTACTAGTACCTCCGCGGTGGCAATGACGGTGTCGTCAATTTCGGTAGTGGCTTCGCGTTCAGTTTTGATCTCGTCAAGATCCTCATCTTTGTGAAGCTTATTTAGCCCGTCGGTGAAAGTATCGAATGTGACAAAATTGGAGTCGGATTTTGTCAATTTGTCTAATAATACCTCCGTGGTGGCAATGACGGTGTCGTAAATTTCGGTGGTGGCTTCGCGTTGATCTTCGATCTCGTCAGGATCCCCATATTCGTGGAGCTTGTTTAGTACGTCGTTGAAAGTATCGAATTGGGTTCGTAACTGTTCGACGTGATTTCGAAGTATAGCGCGTTCACCGTACGAATCGCGAAATTCATTTATAAATTCTGAGAGGTCAGTCAGATGCGCCTCGAAAATGTGTTGCTTAAGTTTTAGTTGGCGGATGATCGATTGACTCCCGTTATCGTTTGCCATCGTGTTATGAAATCGCGGATGCGCGTTAATAGGAGCAGGAGACGGTTAGAAATAAGGAACGTGATTGGCAGTTCAGTAACAGGCTTACCTTGACTGGATTGCGGCACCTGCGTGATGTCTCGAGACTGGGTGTTGTCCTTGGCCTTGGCTGCAACTCGTAGTGGTTGTTCCTCGTTTGGACTGCGTGTTGCTGATGATTGAAAATCAGCTTGGATCGGCGGACCTGATGCTCCATACGTTACGGAGTCTGCTCGTTGCGTGGCGGATGCTGTAGTTCAGTACAGCCGAATACGTTGGTGATGTTAGTGCAGAGGTAGTG
>NW_027582838.1:0-2873 GCF_028453695.1 Augochlora pura
GAAACGCTGCAACGCCTAGAGCTGTTGCACGGGATATTAAAGTATCATCTGCTTCGAATTACAGACGAGCCCGAGAGCAAAAGTCGTGGCGGTAGGAAAATCGACTGGCGAAAGAACGAAAACGAGAAAAACGATACTTTTACTTCGGAGGTTGTTTTTTTAAAGAAGTATTCCGCGTCGACGGAGTAGAATGGTTCGCGGAAGAACCCAGCGGTGAACCGGAGCACAAACGCAGCCCGGGGACGTGGAAAAGGGAATCAATAATAAACTGGCGTGGTGCCACGTACGGTAATGCGGATGTATCCTTACTGACACGTTCAATCGAAGGAAATTCATCCTACTTTCCGTCGCTACGTATTCACTACGCTCGATACCGTCGGCAAATTAAAAGAAGAAAAAAAAAAGAAAAAAAAGAAACCCAACCGACGTTTGCGGGATGATCAATCATTCGTAAACGAACCGATAACGCCGGTACACTACGGGACGAGTGCTCGATATCTATCGCGATCGGGAATACTTAAGCCGATCGGAAACAGAGTTTGGAACGATTTTATTCGTGTGATGGATGAGAGACTAACGAATCAAACTTGATTCGACGCTACTGAAAAAAATATCCAATCGGGGAGAAATTTATCTGGGCAAAAATTTGTCCGAATCAGATTTTATTCGGTTGAGGATTATTTTAAATGATATTTTATCACTCTAATGTCGTTATATTATTTATTATTACGATATCATTGTAATATAATGCCAAATGAAATATTATTTGGGTAAGATTTTGTTGCAATAAGATTCTTCTATATTCTAACATTTTATTCAAATAACGTTTTCCGTAATATAATGTCATACTGAAATTGGTAAATTATAATGATACATTATATCATATATGTTTATATAATAATATATAACAACTTATTCGGAGTAAAAATGTCATCGAACGCAAAAGTTTAAATTCCATTCATCGTAGTACATATAATGTCAAAGTGCAGAGCAGATTATTTCGATGAAGGTTAACAAGATACCGTCACGATGTGTCGTTAGTAAAAGCAAAACGAAGATGAACGAAGATAATTGCATTGAACCTAATTAACGGCTTCATTAATGGCCGTTATCGCGTACACATACGAGGATACACTTAAAGATAACGTTGCACAGCACGACTTGTTTTCTCTTGTCTGCGCAGTGTTTTTAAAAAAAATAATAGACTACACACTACAGATAATTCGCATCGTGCTTTATAAATCGAGGAAAGAACGGCGAAGAATCGTTTTAATTTGTTATTCAATAAACAGCTTCGGCGAGCGAATAAATATTTTCGAAAGCTTCGGCGAACCGGTACATAAATTTTGGACGCGCATAAAAAGCTTCCATTGTCCGCTCGTAATGAAAACGTACAAGGCCATTTCTCTCGCTTTAAACAATATGACCGCGACAGTGACTAAAACGCTCGCGGGGCCGCTCCGGAAATATTGTTTATTGCATAAACACGTTAATTAATGCGCGCGAGTTACAGTTTCTTTTTTCGTTTGATTAAGAACGACGGCTGGTTTATTTGTCGCCGTTCCGCGGTAATAAACGACGGAACGTTTGAACGCGGACGTTTACGCTTTCATCGGATTTATTCGAAAGAGAGTTCGCGACGTTTTAAGTACAATGCATACGCGTCGGTTGCACGCTCGTCCGTCATCCGTTACATTATTCGGAAATAAGAGAAACCGATTCGATTTGATTCAATAACGAGAACGCGCATAACGAAGGGCGATCGATCGTGAAAATTGCAATATTTTCACCGTAAAATGTGACTTAGATAATAATAACAATTTCGCGTTGCTTCGATGCCGCGAAACTGATTCGTTCAATTTTCCGATATTGATAACGACCCGATTGTAAATTTTATTTGTACGTAACAACGATGGATACATGAAATACAGAATTCTAATGCCTTTCAAGTTTTATATTCCATTCACGTTGACGAGTTTCCTACGACCAGCAATTAAAAGCTACGGAATAAAAATCGTCCGCATCAGTTACAAGAATTAAAATCGAAATGAAACGATCTCCCATTTATTTTAATATATTATAAGTAAAGTATCGACTGCTTCAGATTTATTTAATTCCGAATTAAAATTTGTTAAACGACTGTCATAAAATCGTCAAGAGTTCAGAACACTGAAACATAGGGTTAAGGAACTCGCGTTCTCAAAATTCACACGATGAAAATAAATTTCCATGAATATCCAGGTCGGTCGATAAAGACATTTATCATGGTGATAAAACTCACTCTTTCAGAACTCGGCGACTGCTATCACCGAATAGATATCACCTGGCAGGTATTACCAGGATAGGTGTCATCGGGGTAGGTAGCCGCAGGGTGGGTATCACCAAGTGGGTATTACCAAGTGGATATTACCAGTATAGGTATCACCAGTGTGGGTATCACCAGTGTGGGTATCACCAGTGTGGGTATCACCAGTGTGGGTATCGCCAAGCGGATATCGCCAAGCGGATATCACCAAGCGGATATCACCAAGCGGATATCACCAAGCGGATATCACCAAGCGGATATCGCCGAGCGGATATCGCCGAGTGGATATCGCCGAGTGGATATCGCCGAGTGGATATCGCCGAGTGGATATCACCGAGTGGATATCACCAAGTGAATATCACCAAGTGGAAATCATCAAGTGGATATCACCAAGTGGATATTACCAAATGGATATTACCAAATGGGTATCGCCAGGATCCAGGTCGTAGCCGCCGCGAAGGATCTCGCCGAGATCATCGATGCCATCTCCTCGATACAGTCAGTCATCGAGGCGATGGTTGCGCGCAGGGTTATTGACATTGAAGGAAGCGAATCGATAGGCGCGCGA
>NW_027582839.1:0-2871 GCF_028453695.1 Augochlora pura
CTGCAATTGATTCGTTTGAGCCGTGCATTACGACAAAAACGACCGGAGTGCGATCAGAGATATGACACAGTCATTCTTCTCCATGATAACGCTCGGTTTCATGTCGCAAAAGTTGTGAAAAATTATTTGGAAACGCTCAAGTGGGATATTTTACAGCTCCCGCTCTACTCGCGGACATTGCTCCTTCTGATTACTGGTTGTTCCAACGGATGCAGCACGATTTGGCAGGTCACAGATTCACTTCTTTCGCAGAAATCGAAAATTGACTTGTAACTTGGATCGTCTTAAAAGACGAGATATATTTCGAGATGGAATTTGAAAATTGTCCGAGAGGTGGGGAAAAGTAGTAAACAGCGATGGACAAAACTTTGATTAATCTGTTAATTCAGTTTGTTCTCGAAATGAATGCATTTTTCACCACAAAAAAACGGACCGAACTAATTTGTACTCCCAATATATGCTCAGTGTTCCAACTACACGAGTCTTGCATCTTAGGCATGGCTGCACTTTAACACTATTCCTACTAAGACCGATCAAATGACCGTTTTTAAATTTTCAATTTTAAATTTTCAATTGGAATTTCCTACATTCAACGCAAGTGAATCGCCCATTAAACTTTACGACTTTTCCTCATATATATGTATAATGGGATTTTCTGTATTAGGGAAGGAATTCGATGGGATATCCAGCTAATTTTTGGTTGCTCTGAAAAAGAGATTTTTCCTTTTATTTCAAAACTTAACTTTTACACTATTTACACTATTTACATCTACTTAAATTTTACCTGAAAAAGAGAAACGACAAATTATGTCTGTTCCTAACTCTATCTAAACTTATTAATTTTTCACTATAAACTCCTTCTCTCTATTGTGAACGTCCGTTGCGTTCTTTCTTCTGTCTTATACTTCCTTTATAAATTGCTTACAGCGCCTTACCTCTACACCGGTTTCTACTTTATCCACGCTCTTGTGAGCGTGGTAAATTCAATTTAGGAAAATATATTTTCCTTACATATGTATGATACATTTTTCAATATCCACTTATTTTTTTATTGTTTATTTTCTGAGAAATATTTGGAGTCTGTCTTACCTAGCACGACCGGTAGTACGATTAATACATTTTTATAATAGTTTCTCTCTAAGACTCAATGTCAAAACTATAAAGTCGTTACAAACGAAAGGTAATGTAGTTGTGGCACGATTTTATCCGAGAAGTGCCTTCCAGAAAATGGTTTACGGCACTTTCAAGTGCTTACAGTTCTCGCTCGACAATCGGGTTAGCGTTGTTTATTTGCTTGATTGATATCCGATGTTAGTAGATCGGCTAAACCGTGACTCTAACGGATTGTCGGTACCGAGGGATAGGAGAGCGTGAAAAGGTCTTGAACAAAATCTACTCTAGTTGGTGAAAAAAGCAACCCAGGCAGTTTATTCGGACACTTCTACAGGGCGTTCTCCTGTATATGTTGTCTCTTTGCTCGTTTGGTCGGGCGCGGTCGGTTGGCACCTTGCGCGTCGCGCGACGTGGGTTGCGTCCGGGTTCTGAAAAATAAGAAATAATGGCCGGAGCCACCAACAGAATTAATAACGCTGTCAATCAGCTATTTGTTTTCCCAACTCAGCTGGGCAACAGCAAAACGCGTGCTCCAGCGAGAAGGGGGCCACTCAGTCGTGAATCCGTCCTGAGTGAGCCAATTTTGGTCGCACCGATGCTTCCTTGGAAAGCCAAGGAATGCATCCAGTGACGAGTGCGTGGGATCGTAAGTGAGTTTCCGACACCACGGTCTCACCCTCTATAGCTCAGGACGGCCGATGTCCCGTCGGTCAGTCCGACTATCAACAAACGGCCGCTCTACGCAGATTCGGAATCGTCCAGCGAATCTGCGGGCAGTCCTGGCTAGAGAGATACATTTCTGCTCGGCACTCGTCCACTGGAGGTCGTAAATCTCCAGCAGATCTGTTCCACGAGCGACACGACGTTAAGAATCTCCAATCGAAACTCTCACTCCTATTTCGAGATGCACGGGTCTCGAGGAGCAACGGGAAGTGGGGGGCCACAGGGATCTGCAGCATCCAGACCTACCCCAAACGATCCCGTTGAGCGAAGTTTAGTACTCGCCGGACCTCGACCGCTAGACAAGTGTAGGGCGTGCACCTCCTACATCTTGCTAGCGAGGTTGACCCTCGGTGTGATCCGCCCAAGAGAAACCGTTCAGCGAGGCCAATCAATCGTAGGTCCTCGCCGTACGCCGTATACTACAAACAGAAATGCAAGACAGTTGCTCAAATCGAGCTCAACTGTCTAGCGAGTCATGGAAAGATTGTTGCGACCCGACCGTTCGACACGTGCACTGTAACAGTACAGGACTAATTTGAACTCTTAACCTTACCGAAAGCTCGAATCTTGGCTGCTTCCAGATGAAAGCCTCTGGTTGATCTCTTTCCTTTTCGTTATACGAAACCGATGGCACTCGACTAAACGTACGATGTGTCTCGAAGGAAGTCACAGCACAAAATCAGTATGCACGACGAGCGGAGGTGCCTTCGAATAGTACTTCGGGCACCGTCGCGCTGCATCGGCTATATTCGGGAAGTTAGCGTTACCGTTCTAACTTGCCGATTCCCTCTCTCTCTATACCTGGTTACCAGGCAAATTTAACGAAGACCGTTGAAATTTGCTTTGTCCTTGGTGTAACGTTCCGATTTCGATTTCGACTCTATTATCGTTCGATGTTGAGGAGTTTCATAAGAAATAATTAACCACAAAACAACACAAACTTTAATTTATTTTCATTGACTATATATGGGGAAAACAAAATCTTGCATGGAAAAAAGTTTCCGATCAGGGAAAGACTTGGAAATAAGTTTCTGA
>NW_027582840.1:0-2870 GCF_028453695.1 Augochlora pura
TCTGTTTATCTTGACTCTCTCTCTAGGCTCTCTATCTTGGCTCTGTTAATATTGACTCTCTCTCTCTCTCTCTTGGCTCTCTCATCCTTGGCTCTCTCTCTTAATTTGTCTCTCTTCAAGTTCCCACTCTCGGCTCTCTATCATCTAGGCTCTCGCGGGCCAGCCCCGGCTTTCAAAAGCGTGTTCCCCCGGTATCGCAGTCGGCGGCGAACCGCGCGCGGTTTTCCCGGATTTTACGAAACGCGAGCGGGCCGAACGTGTTTAGCGGAAATTTTTGTCGCGACGCGTTCGGACGGCGGGTTTTTGTCACGCGACGGAATAATTGCCAGGGTTAATCGCTGGACTCCGGCTGAGTGCATAGAAATGTTTTCCCTCTCCTTGATCGCTGGACCGCGCGGATTTTTATGTTCCCCTCCCCCGCGACAGAAACGAACGGATTAAAACGCAAAACTGTAATAACAGTGGGGGGGGGGGGCGAGAAAGTCATGGATTTCGCGAAATTATTGTCAACGTTTCACCATTATTTTAAACGAACGTCGCATTTTTTGTCGAATTTATACTCCACTGGAAAAATCCGCGCTCTGTTTATTATCTCGTCGAATCAAACGGCGCCGCGATAATATTTATAAATTGTTCGAATGTAACAATTGTTGCGCGCTATTGTCGGAAATTGCGTCGGAATCCGTGGTCCGATTATTACAGAACGTGGTAGTCGTGTTACGTCAGCCGGGTTACCTCTTCTCCAGCGTTATTAAATATAATAAATTTAATTATAGATAATCTCGCGGTATTGTCAACATTTTCGTTATTATTCGACGTATCGTCGACAACAGAGCGGCGATGCTCCGCGTGCTCTTGACCGAACACGCTCCTTTGTCCGGCGAGCTCTAACGAAATGAAACGAACACAATCGACAACAGCGAAAGCCGGCGCGCGCTTGTTCGAAATCGCATGAAATAATAGCAACATATCCAGAAACGATTCTCGTTCGCGGCTGTATAAATCGGATGCTCGGTTCGCGGGACCGCATAAAATCGGCGACTCGCGTAAATTCGCCGACGATCCTCTCTGCGCCGTGACGCAAAGAGTACGAAGAAAAGGCGAGAGGAATTTGTCGGTCGCTCGCGAGAGCGGCCGTCGATGATCGACGAAATGATCAACGAAACGATCGTAGCCACGCCACCGACAATTCGCCGATCGCTTCTCGTGCGACAACGCCGGCGAAACGAGCGTCGATCGTTCAGCGTCGGGGCCAAGCGAACGCCGATGACGGACCTCGCCGCCCGGAATCGGCTGCTCCCATATTCGATTCGAGGGGACGACGATAGAAAAAGTTGCGCGATAGAAAAACTTATCTCTCTGCCGGCGGGTCGGGTCCGTTCCAAAAGTGGCTCTCGCGCGGCTTTGATAGTTCCAGCAATTTGCGGGGGTAACGCGGCAGGGAAAAGTAACCGGCCCGAAGAAATGAAAATTCTGAGGAGCCGATGCGCGCTCGCCGTGTGTTCGCGACGAACCGACGACGAAGTTCCTGCAAGATCCTCGGTTTTACCCTTAGCTATACGCGCGCGGGCTTTTTCGACGTCTCGTCGATTCTGTTCGATAGATTCTCATCGGTGCCGGATAACGATCGCAACTTTCGCTACGAGGGTTCTTCGCGATCGTGTAAGATATGGGGAGCCGATGTTGATCTGTATTTTTGCAACCCTGCGAACAGAGCGAAGAATTTGCTTGATGTATTCGGCGAATTCGGTGGAGTATTTTTCTTCGAGAAGTTTATTCGTTAAATTAAATTCGTTAAATCGGAAAGCATTTTATTTGGATAATATTAAGAATATAGTTTTTCGAATAATATTGTATTTGGACAATGGGCTGGACAAATTTGGAGAATATAATTTTATTCGAGGAATATTTCAAATTGCTTCTTTGAATATTGTTTTATGCGAAAGATGCTGAAATCGTCGAATAAAATTGTATTCGAACGAAATATTGAATAAGATATCGAATAATGTATCGAATAAAATATGGAATAAAATATCGAATAAAGTATCGTATAAAATATAGAATAAAATATCGAATAAAATATTGAATAAAATATCGAATAAAGTATGGAATAAAATATCAAATAAAATATCGAATAATGTATCGAATAAAGCATCGAATAAATACTTCGAATAAAATCGCGTTCAAATAAAGCAAATATCTCGCACAATGGTATCTAAGAAATTGCTCGAATAAATCGAAAATTTCAAAGCGACGCGAACCGATCCGTCCAAGTCTTGCCGCGACAATTAGTACGGTCGCCGATCTATCTTGGCATGACGGGGCGCGCCGTCTTCGAAGAATAATAAAGACGCGGCCGGGTGGATACGTCCGACGCCTTAAAAGGCGGTTACTTAGCTAACAGCTACTCGATGCATTCCGTGGATTCCGGATCGATACAGATAGACTGGATTAACATAGAAATGGATGGCCCGCATCCCGGCCCATTAACCTAATCGAGCGACTGCCTTCTTATTTTACTCTCTATCTATCCCCGCCATCCCCTTCCCACTATCTTACTCAGTCACTCTCTCCTTCTCTCTCTCCTCACTCTATCTTTAACTACCTATCTCTCTCTCTCTCTCCCTCTCTCTCGCTCTCTCTGTCTTTTTCTGCAGCTTTGTCTCGCCACCCTCGCCGATCCGTGTTTCAACAAGAACCGATATTTGAATAACAAATTAATTTCTTCGTAGCGAGCCCCGGGAACGACACCGTATCCACCGGGCCGATAACGAAACTGGAAGAAACTTGGCCTCGGATCGCCTTCGTTCCAGCCAAGAGGGTAATCGGTCTTCCGACGAGGTCTAATGAACCGGCGTATTGCATACACA
>NW_027582841.1:0-2869 GCF_028453695.1 Augochlora pura
TGCAATTGTCGTTCTCGCGCAACGCGCACGACGCTATGATAAAGTTGCACGGCGTTTGCTCCCGATCAGTATCGCGTTTGCTTGGCCCGGATAGATTTTTCAAATTTCACAGGCTGCGCCGGTTTCTTCGCGATAAACAGAACAAATCGGTCTATTTGCGTTTCCGGTACTATCGATATCCGCGGGACAACACTGACTCCGTAGTAAATCGAACGGTATGCGGCAGGTATATGTATGTACGTACGTACGTATAGCAAACTGCGACGTGACGCGAATACGAAAATTTCTTCGCCCCGGGATCTCAGGTTCCTGGGATCCCTGGATCCCGGGAGTTCGCCTCGCGATGCAGCCTTAACAGCCTGTGGAGATTCGAGAAGCGACGAGCAATGGCCTGTGAACCGTTATTATTTGCCTAATGCCGCCTCTCCCTACCCTAACGACAACCGAATAAATGATAACAATCACCTTTTGCAATCTGTTCACTCGGTCATTCACCACGCGGAAAAATTCACGGCAGACTTGAATGACGTCGCCGTTTTCGCAAAATTGAAATTCCTATGAACGTTTCGGAATTCGATTTTTTATGCAATTTTCGAACGTTATAATAAGTTTAATAACTAATCTGGAATAACAGAAGCAAGATAGCAATCGCCTACTTTCTTCTCGAATTTCAGTATATTAACAATAACGCGCCGATAAAGATATAATTTTTAAAACGATACGGAACGAAAAGATATTTTTTACTTTAAATAATCTTTACACCAATTTCTCCCATTATCAGATAATCATTTAATATCGTTAGATCGGTCATTTTACCTTGCAGAAATGTCGACGAGGTACAAGCCAGACACGTAGCTGATAATTAACCCTTTGCACTCCGCGCCATCATGGATGTTACCTACCAATCTCTATCGACTTTTATATTATATAGCACACATAGTATATTATAGTATAGTATAGTATATTATATATATTATATTATATATAGTATAGTATATTAACGTATAGTATAGTATACGTTTGGAACAAAGTAAAATATTATAATAATATTCACTAAAATGCATTTTGTCATATAAAATGGAAATGCTGTAAGCCGGAGAAATTATTTTATTATTAAATGTCTAGTGATATTCTAGAGTCACGATGTCCCCTGAGAGGGGACAACGGAGTGTAAAGGGTTAAAACACCATCCCAATTATCTGAAATTATAATTTCGTATAATTACGAAACAAGTAACGCGTTACTCGAAATATTATTCCAAAAGTGATCGCGCAAGCACGGAGATTATTACGAAACAAAATAACTCGTTATTCGAAGCAACATCGCCGATGTGATTTCCGCGGATCTGATTTTTATCAGAGAATTCATAATAACGCCGAATGAAAATTCGATCCGTGACGCTCCGCGCGTGATTTTTACGAATGACCGGACTGGAAAGGGAAATATTAAACGGTCAGATTAATAGGATTAGCAGACTGCGGCGCCGAGATAGATCAAATACAAGCGATTGAAGTTCAAGTAGAACGCGCGCGTCTTCCGGCGAGTGTGTCGGCCCAGACACAGATTGCCAATTAATTCGCGACGATCCGGTGTCGCCCGGAAACGCAGAAATTTTCCAGTTAGTCGGACGCCGTTCGTTGCGGATTAAATGAACCAGCCCCATGTTTGTTTCTCGATCGTTCGTTGAATTCGCGCCGAGCGGGGGCGGCGGGGAACGGACGGCACCGGTGCGTCGCTGTATTATACCCAAGCCGAGTTATGTAGATCCGGGGCTTATCGCTCCAGGATTTCCATTCTGTCTCATTATTAATTTCCATGCGTTAAGCAGCCGGAGCTGGGATTAGTTCGAAGCGTCGTTACACCAGCCGACAGTACCCGACACGTTTCTACGGGACTCCATTGATTCCTAGATACAATTATTCTTGCGGTGAAACTGGGTCGAATAATTACGCTGTCCTTCCAAATTTTCATCTCGCTACTTTTAAATTACGATTAGCAATTCCTGCGGATTCTAGCCTGCCGAGTTGTTACCTTTTCTCAATTTTTAATCTATTTAATTACGGAGAAATTTCATATCTAATTAATTAATTCAATTAATTAATTAATTAGTTTAGTTTCATAGAACGATGTAGGAACATGAATACTGGATGTATAGCGACATCTTGATTGGAATATTTATACCAGAACAGTGAACAATGAATGAATTTTCCTACAAACATGAAGTGTAACAAATGTATAGTGCATAAAAATAATTAGAAGCATGAAAGTCGAGGACCGGTGCAATAATAATATATTTAGGCTGCATGGTATTATGCAAATCGTATTCCCATACAATTTCTCACGAAAGTATTAGGTTGGTGTATATCAAATGTCGGATTTTTCAGCGAGTATATAAAACTGCATATCTTTTTTCAAAAGCTATTAATTTAATCATAATGTGCCCCATTTGTAACGATACACTTTTTCCAACGCTAGTTTAATTCATAAATGTCTGTCTTCAAGAAATTCTGATTTTTCGGATCAATAAACTGTAGTATGGAATTTTTCAGACTGTCCCCATTTACATACTGTTTAGCCCACAAAAACCACGAATACGTCGTGCAAAACAATTGCGAAATTAAATGAAGTAAAATATAATCTATTATATAAAAATAAGTCGGGTTTTCCTTCCTGACGCTATAACTCCAGAACGCACGAACCGATTTCCACGGTTTTGCATTCGTTGGAAAGGTCTCGGACTCCGTGAGGTTTATAGCAACCAAAATTCTGGAAAAATTTCAACAGAAAAGCAGGAAAACAGGGAAAATCATTTTTCACATACAGCGCCATCTCTGATACATAGCATGTACTACAAACCAATATGGTTTAT
>NW_027582842.1:0-2869 GCF_028453695.1 Augochlora pura
ATGTTAGCAAATTAAGCGTGATGTTAGCAAATTTAGTGTAATGTTAGCAAATTAAGTGTAAACTTAACAAATGAAATGCGAACGTTACTTAACAAATTAAGCGCGAACAGAACAAAGAAAGTGCGAACGTAACATAACAAATTAAGCGCGAACGCAACAAATGAAGCGCGCACATAACGTAACAAATTAAACGTGAACGCGACAAATGAAATGCGAACATAATAGAATTAAATGTGAACGCAACAAATGAAACGCGAACGTAATAGAATTAAATGTGAACCTAATTCAACAAGCGCGAACGTAACGAAATTAAGCGTGAATTTAACAAATTAAGTGAGAATAGAAATGATTCGTCACCGCGGCAAATTATGTCGTGATTTGTACGCGACGATGCCGGCTAAATAATTATCGGATTTGGTTCGGTTCAACGCATTTCATTTTGTTTAACGATCTTACGGGCATTCGCGAACGATCTATCAGCGGGTTAACAAGTGGGTTACGCATCCAGAGTCGGTGGCGTCAGCGACGCGGACCGGGGGTTGACCGGCACAGAAGTTTCCGTTTACATCGGCGTTGGCCACCGGAGACCAACATGTTATACCGTGACTATTTATGTTTACGTGTTTGCCGCCGCGCAATATTCGGCGAAGCTTCAAAAATTATTCCGATATGTAGCGGAGAGAAATGCGTAGCCGTCGCCTGAAATGCAAACGTAAATTGCGATTTCTAATTTTAGGTTTTAACATTTTAATTTTAATTTTAATTCCAACCTTAATTTCGATTTTAATTTTAGTTTGAATTTTAATTTAGATTTGAATTTTACGTTGAATCCGAATTTGAATTTGAATTTGAATTTTACGCTGAATTTGAATTTGAATTTGAATTTGAATTTAAATTTGAATTTTACGTTGAATCTGAATTTGAATTTGCATTTGAATTTGAATTTGAATTTGAATTTGAATTTCAATCTGAATTTGAATTTGAATTTGAATTTTAATTTTACATTGAATCTGAATTTTAATTTGAAATTATTAAACACTCAATTTTATCATATATGCGTAAAATTCGCACCGTGCGGTTGGAACAAAAAAAAATATTAAAATTATTATTAAGATAAATTTTTGATCAGCTGATCGCTCCAATCTCTCGAATTTGGAATTAATGCGGCGTCGGCGTCGATGTCGAAGGAAACGGAGACGCGCCAGGCGCTCGCGAATTCTCGTTACATTGATTAACGCGATGCGATCCGTCCGCGATTGTCTCGCCTGAAAAGACGCATTGTCGACCTGCCGTTGTCTCTCCCGGTGCCTCTCTCTCTCTCTCTCTCTTTCTCTCGCTCTCTCCCGGTGCCATCGAAATCACAGACACAGGCCGCGTCTGGCTGCTGCTCCGTCAGCTTCCGGGGCGCGTGCGACGCCGGGTGTCGCGCCGCTTTCATCGGATAATCTCGCGGCGAACGTTTTTTTTTTTTCCTTTTTCACCGCGTCGGAGCCGGCAGAGATAACGAAATATATCCCCGAAAGACGAGGCTCGAAGATAAGCCGCGGCGCGAAACTCTGGATGCCGGCCTGCCGGCCGGCCGGTCTGGTCGGCTTGTAGATTAAACTCGAAACTTCCGCGAGAGCGTCTCGAGTAATCCGTTTAATCGCGTTATTAGTACCGAGACGAGAATAATATGAGTTGATAATGTCGCGTATAGTCGAGCGTGTGATTCAATTTCGACGCGCGCGCGCACGAGAAAAACTCTGACGTTGCGACGACGCGGCGCGCCGAACCGACACGCGCCCTTTGATAGATCGATAGATCGTTGGCTAAATGGATAGATAGATCGATAGATCGATCGATAGATCGTTAGCTAAATAGATAGATCGATCGATAGATCGTTAGCTAATTAGATAGATAGATAGATAGATCGATCGATAGATCGATCGATAGATCGTTAGCTAAATAGATAGATAGATCGATAGATCGATTGATAGATCGTTAGCTAAATAGATAGAAGGATCGACAGATCGATCGATAGATCGTTAGCTAAACTACAGACAGATAGACAAATCATAGACAGATAAACACATGCACAGATAACTCGCTAGATAGATCGCTAGATCGATCGTTACATAGATCGCTAAATCGATCGCTACATAGATCGCTAAATAGACAAATAGATGGACAGTTAGATCGATAGATAGATAGTCAAATAGATCGGTTAATAAATAGCTAGATAAATAGAGTAAGAAAATGAAAGGGAGAGAAAGAGAGAGTGAGAGAGAGAGAGAGAGGGAGGAAGCATCGCGGCTGTTTACAGTGACGCAAGAAAATTGTTTAAAACGACTCGCGCGCGGCCGCGGGGCGCCCCGCGGAACGCGAAAAATAACAGAGAAACAGTGATCGCGGAAATTCCAGGACGCGCGTTCGGGCCGAAGCGGGGACGGCGAAGGGGTTGGCTCTCGGTGCGTGGTCGGCGGCCGCGCGCGCGCGCGAGCGTGTTGCAGTTGCCGGTCGCGGGGCTCGTTCACGGCTGCCCGTAATTGTCGGTATGTAGTCGCGGCGGCAGAATTTTTTTTCCTGCTGCCTCGGTTCCCCGTCCGTCGTTCCGCGCGCGCGCTTCACCCCGAGAGCAGAACGGCCATCGACAGCGCACATCCGACGATCCCGTGATTCGAATTTTTCACGGTAGACAGCCTCAGAACCCGCTGGCCAAAGTCAATTAAGCCCCTTCGAAGGCTTCGCACATATTTCTGGTACGGTATCCGGTCAGTTTTTCAATTAAGAGCTGCTCCCTTTACCCGGTCTCTCTGTCGCTCTTTCTCTCTCTGTACCTCTCCGCCTCTCTCTGTATCTCTCTACCTCTCTCTTCCTCACTCTGTCT
>NW_027582843.1:0-2868 GCF_028453695.1 Augochlora pura
CTATAAACTTCAATATATAATCTATATAATTAATTACCGAACAGAGAGGTGTAACAACAACAGCAACAATAGCAGTAAGAGCAACAAATACAATTTTTTCGCTTTCACCGATGCACGAATTGCTCGCAGCCGGACAATCGCCCGCGATTTGAAAGCGGCGCAATCTTGAACGCGATTTAATAAGCGAGCCCGGTCTCCCGGGTTCCCCCCGTGGGTACAGGCGGTTTCATAACACGTGGGCGCAATCTTCGGGGACATGCAAATTTCTTAATAACTCGCGCGCGCGGACTTCTGTATCTTCGTTCCCGCGGCCGTTTAATGCGACGCCGTATCTGCGGGCCGAGCCACTCCGTTTTAATTGGTGAAATTCTCGGTAAATGTAATTGGTCCTCCAAGGACATCTCTCTCTCTCTCTCTCTTTCTATCTCTCTCGGGAGAGCAGCGCGTCGCTCCACCAAAACGTAACTCAATCGCGGTCGTAGACTGTCAGAGGAAACGCTTTCGGTAGGGCATTACCTTTGCTAATCAACCGTGTCCTCGCCTATACTTTTATAGTATCCCATATCGTACGTATGAAGACGTTAATGGCGGCTTTTTCCTTAATCGACCGTCCGCCAGAATTTTGGCTCTTTCTCGGTTACGTTGCGATGGCTACGCTTTGCGGACCGAATTGAGGTTGAATATATTATGTGTAATTTATTCATTATTCAGTGTATAATTATTTTGTGGTGGTTAATTTATTTTAATTAATTTGATATGATTAATGTAGTCGGCGTAATGGATGTAATGGATGTAGTGAATATAAGGAGTATTATGAATATTGTGAACATAATGAAAATAATTAATATTATAAGCATAATGAATATAAGGAATATAAGGAATATTATAAATAAAATAGATATAATGAATATGATGAATATATTGTAAATATGGCGAATATAATGAATATAATAAATACAACGAATACAAGGACTATAATTAATAATTATAATAATCATAAGAATAATTAATTACGTTCATTTGACAACGTCTAAATCGTCTATTCACAGATGGGGTAGCAGAGCTGGTTACTAAACTGGTTAATAAAATTGAACACATGCTAATGTGATTTATAAATTCAACATTGCAACATTAATGCTAGTAGCATTACAATAAAAACGAATGTTATATTAATCCCATCAACAAAAGTAATATTAAAATCTGGACAAAATAGAAAAACATATCAAATTCGATAAATGTAAAATAAATTAAGCTTATATATATATATATAAATTATGCCTAAAAATAAATTAACAGCACAGTGAACTCACATCTCGAAATAACCATCCCCATTATCATATTTGAAGAAAATGCGAACAGCGAAGGCTACAAATTTATAAAACAACCAAACTGCAACGAGGAATTTTAAGCGGAGAGATTTCGAACGAGGATAACGTTGATCGCCGAGCGCCGCGAGCCAGTGTGCTTTAGAATTAACACACATAACAAGCTGCTAAAAGTGAACAAAATAGAAAATACATTAAATTCGATAACCACGAAGTTAATTACTCTTAAAAATAAATTCAAAGTACAGTAAACTCACATTGCGCAATAACCATCCCTGTTATCATATTTGAAGAAAATACGGACAGCCTAAAACAACCTAAATGCAACGAGGGATTTTAAGCGGAGAGATTTCGAACGAGGATAACGTTGATCACCGAGCGCCGCGAGCCAGTGTGCTTTAGAATTAACGGACACAACAAACTGCGAAAAGTGAAACCCACGAGCGCGGGCCGCGCAGCCGACGCAATTGAATTTTGCGCGAGCAAGGCGGCTCATTAATCCTGCACGGTGGGCCGCGGCGCGGCAGCAGCAATGTTGCGGCGAAACGGGCCGGAAACGGCATAGAAGTTTTTCGCGGTGGATTCTGGTTCGCACGCGGGTCGAGTAGCAAAAACCCACTCACGCAGGAAGTTTATATCGCATGACCGGCTCTTTTCTTTCTCTTGCCGTACGTTTTCGGCAGAGGAACAAAGAGGAACCGGAAAACGCCGTCGGGGAATGGACGCGGCGGGGACCCCCGGCTCCTCGGATCGCACAGAGTTGCTAACGAGAAAGCACGCGCTGGCTGATCGAGAGAGGCCTCCGCGGATAATACCCAATTTGTTGGTCGCGTTGAAAATGCCAAACGGGGAGGGGAGAAACTGGTCGCGTCGGGTCTATCGCATGAAATTTCTCGTTGCAACTTTACCGTCCACTGTCGCCATTAAATTTGATCGCGGGGGCCCGATAGCATCGCCGCTGGAAAAGCAGTTGGGGGGGCCTCCCTGTTTCCCATCGGAGCGAGTCAAAATCGCCGGGGAGGGAAGATGGATGGAGAGAGAGAGAGAGAGAGGAAGAGAAAGAGTTAGGGAGGAAAGGATGGAGAGAAAGAAAGATATAGAAAGAAAGAGAAGGAAGGGATGGAGAGGAAGAGATAGAGAGAAAGAGGTAGGGAGAAAGGGATTGAGAGAAGGGGATGGAGAGATTGAACAAGAAAAAAATTGGAAAACAAAGGGAGAGAAAGAAAGAGATTGAAAGAGAAAAGAAAAGAGAGAGAGAGTCACAGAGGGAAAAAAAAGAAAGGGGTAGAATGAGTAAAAGAGTTAGGGAGAAAGGGGAAGAATCAGTAAAAGGAAAAGGAAAAGGAAAAGGAAAAGGAAAAGGAAAAGGAAAAGGAAAAGAAAAATAGAAAGACAGAGGGAGGGAAAGACAAGAAAGAGCCAGAGTGAAAGGAAATGAAAGAAAGAGCAGAAAAAAGAGGGAGGCAAAAGGGGAGAATGGGTAAGAAGGAGAATTGTCCGTGGACAGTACCCAAAGAGAGACAAAAGGCGCACCTGTGCGCGC
>NW_027582844.1:0-2866 GCF_028453695.1 Augochlora pura
AAGCGCCAATGGAAATTGTTGTATAATTAAGAAAATAACGTTGACATTGTTAAAGACCTTTCTGTTAACCCCTCGCAGTACTTTTATCTTCGCAGTTGCAATGATTAAATAATTTTCGACTGGAATAATTTCTTGTCGGAAAAATAAAATTAATATTTATTGTGTACTATACAATTACTTCAATGTTTAAATATTAGCGGCGAAAAGACAGAATTTTATTTCGCTTTAAGCTTTTTTTTTTAAAAAGGCGAAATAATATCCTTACTTAACAGGTTATTGTTAGAAATCATAATGACGAGTCAAGGGCGTCTCGTTACGAACAAATTATACTAAGTACTGTACTATACAGTACTGATCGAAACAGCAATTTTGGATCCGAGCTTAAAACGGCTTCAAGCGAAAAGGGTTGATAACAAGGGATTTTATTCCGATTTTAAGGAACGGAATAACATCCGCAATTAATTATTTATTGCTAGGTAATTTCCATCGCGAGTCGGACTCGTACGGCGAGGGGTTAACGGCCCCGCGAGCGTGACGTTGATCGACGCAATTCCGGTACGATGGAGCACGAACCTAACGTCCGGTTTAACGCGATCCAGATCCAGTGTAATCCAAAACTGACGCGATATAAGTTTAATACGCGTCAAAGGTGACGCGAGTCCGAGGGCGGCGCGGTCGAACCCGACGCGACACAGTCTACGAGCTTGCTAAATGAATTGCTAATGAAAGCTTAGCCCGATGAGGGCCAGGATCCGACGTGGTCCACTTCTTAAGCCTTTGCGCCAGGTATCGTTTTAATTCGAAATAGTAGGGTCTTTTATCAATTTCTTCCCTTTTTTTCTTACGCGAAGATAAATTTATTATGCGATAGAGGATATTTGCTTTTTAACCCCTTGAACTATGACTCCTTTCATGCTGCGTTGATTAGCACTTATTTGTTCTTAATATTTTTAATAATAAGACTAGACAATTGTCGTTCCTTCTGCTAGTTTAATTTAATTTAATTTTTCAACTTTGATCATAGAAGAATTAAATTTGATTTCGATTTAAAAGAAATTAATAATATTGATATTTAGACTCGTTGTTGCAGCGCAAAGGGGTTAATATTACCAGATAATTTTTCTTTCTCGCATTGCCTGTGGTCTTTTCTGTTTCTAGACTTCGATAAGAATTCAATTTCGTTTCGATTTCGAAGGAATTAATAATTTTCACACTAAACAGATGTCTCGCGAAAGATTTCGCGCGTGTCCGACTGGTTTTGTTGCAGCGCAAAGGGGTTAATTAAAGGAGTCTCGACAAGAGGAAAATCGTCGCCGGCGTTGTTTACGGAGCCGTCGGGAGGACGGAGGACGGGCCTCGATACCCAGCTCACGTCGTTGACTCTCGCCCGGTCACGGATTCGCGAACGAAGAAAATCGTCGCGACGTTCGAGAGGAAACGATTACGTATTCTATCCTTGACGACGACGTCGACGACGCCTTTCCATAGACCGTCGGGCGTCGGCGCTCGTCCCATTCTATCCCGTCGCTCGGGGTTCGATTTCCGTCGCGCAACCCTTTGTCGAGCACCCTGTCAGCCCGCTTGTCCGCTCGGTATTAAGCTATGAAAACCCCGTGAACAAGAGAACTCTCGCCGCTCTCCCCTCTCCCCTCTCTCCCCCCTCTCGCCCCACTCTCCGCTCCGATGGCACGTGTTTGCGACTCGATTTCACGCTCGCCGTCTATACCGGAAAGGAATTAGGGTTGCGTTTATTAGTTCCGTGATTCCGCCCGGCCGCGATATTGCCTCGCGACGCGCGCGCGCGCGCCCCTCCTCCTTTCTCTCCTTCGACGCCGTTGCCTGATTATCACCTCGACTGCCGTGGATTTACATCTCGAAACAGGTGCCGTGTTGCCGCGAGATTCCTGCCGGATTGCGATTTCGATGTTTCAATGATAATTGACGGTTGTATAAATTGTTGTGCACTGATCGCGGATTCTTACAAGTTTTGGCAACAAAATTCTAACAAATTTTGGCTATGGCACTTTTAACAGTTAAATAAAGGTTTTAACAGTTAAATATGGATTTTCTTTTTGTAAATAATTACTGACCAATTTTCAAAATTTATTTTTATTGAAATATATTCGAACGAACTGAATTTGAGTAAAATATTTCGGAATTTGAGTAAAATAATTCTCCTTCGCTTCTAGGCTTTGCAGAGAAACAGAATTTGATTTCAATTTAAAAATAGACGAACAATGCACTCGCACGGACTAGATCTCGCGTATGAAATCTTTCACCGATCTCCCCTCCCCTCTCGTCGATGGTTACAGTCGACGAGCATTTGATCGCGAACAGCGTTGCCGTAGAATTGACACCGGAAACGGTGCCACACGACGCGGCACGAGATAATGCCGCATTGTAACACGGAACAACACAATGCCGCGCAAATTGCAACCGCGCAACCGGCGTTTTGGGGGGCACCACAATGGGTGGGGGGGTTAACGTCGCGCTGCAAAACAATGCGATCCGAACGGTAACAAAATATTTCGCGAAGCAATAAAACGCAACAAAGCGCGCGGCCGTGCAACAACGGAACCGACGTAGCGGGAGGGAGGGAGGGAGGGAGGGGGGACCGTTTGGGAAACGCGCGGGCGGATTGAATTTGACCAAAAAACATTTGCAGATTGATACGTTTAGGCGCAAACACGCGGGGTAAACATTGCCGGAAAAATATCCGCGCGGCCGCGGCGGCGTGCAGGAAATCATGTTTAATTCCCGGCCGATTCTCGTAGCGCGCGCCCCGAGGAAAAAATATATGCAAATTCCGGGGAAATGGCGCCGATCCGGTTATTATGCCGGGCTTATTAAAAAACCGCGGTTCAAC
>NW_027582845.1:0-8139 GCF_028453695.1 Augochlora pura
CACAAACTAAACATCCTAGCTTCTGATAACATTATGCACTTTATTTTTAAATTTATTAACACATTTCGTATCGAACTATTTCCATTTAACTCTTCACACTGTCCATTTGATATTTTACTGAAGCTTTACATATCCTTCAAATTTCAGCATCCCATTTAAAAGAATTACTACAGAGAAAAAAGGTGATAGCGATAAGACACGTAAATTCGGTAGGTAAATGATCGCGAGTCATTGTCCCAAGGTTACAAATAATTAGTGGAGTAGAAGAGTGTATGATTGGTTTGACCAAACACGGCTCTACATTGTCTGTCGTTTCCGTGTCAGGGATTGTGATCCGTTAGTGAGCGGGTTTCAGACCGGCGGTCCTTGATGGTATCGCGACGACTCTCGTTTCAAGCTGATGATGAATGGCATGAAGGTACGCGCGGGCTCAGCTTTATAATCAGGTTTCGAAACATCGTTCACTCGACGCAACGCGAACCGTCGCGATGCAATGCGACGCGACGGCTGGATCGTGGCTCCAATTGGCCCATTACCCGGATCCCCGAACCGATTGGCTGTATCGCGACCCGTTTCGGTGCTTTTCCCTTTCGCGATCGCTGCTTATCAATGAGCTCTATATCGTTGCTACGTATGCGAGCCTAGCGCCACGATATTGAATGGATCGCGTTAGAATTAATATCGCGGATTAGCGGACGAAATGGGAGTAATTATTGGCGAGGAGCGGAACGCGCGAAGTTTCGTGGTCGTTCGCGAAACTGACACGACTACGAATTTACCGGTTAGCAATCAACGATAGCAATCGTGATCGGTCGGCCTTTATCGCAGCCACCATTTTTCGAGCTGTAAAATAAAGATTGTACTTCCAGGAATAAAGTTTTCTGGAATTGTCCATGAACGGTTTTATTGTATCCTTGTTAAGTTATTACTAGACTATATCTTATTTTTTATGCACTTCATGAATTTCTGACAAGAACGAGTAGATTGAATAGAAAACAGTGGAAACATTCAATGAAATGAGAAATACTATTGCTCTACTGAATAATGTAAGAAAGAAATGTCTGTGTATCTAGAAAATTTGTATCTAGAAAATAACGCAAACAGTTATTATTTCGCGTGAGAATTCGCAGTATATTAGAATTGCCGAGTCGTAATCGTTAGTAATTTATATCGTTTTATAACAATGACAATATTGGATTTATTTAAATTTCGTACTATTTCTGTTAGAATATATACATGGTATACACATATACTAATTTCTCTGTTATTGCGAATGATTTGGTAATTTTAGTATTAAAGATTGTGATTTCGTTGAACAGTGGAAATGAAGGAAACAGTGAAAAATATGTAGAAAATTTCAAGAAGGTTTCTGTTAAAATGATTATGTTTGTTCAAAATATTCTCATTAGAATCAGTATTTTAATAAAATCAGTTATTTATTATTTTCGAATTCTTATATTTACCTGTGTATCTCCAGGCAAGGGGCACGAGGGTTGGAAACCACTCAGCGATCATGTCTACGCAATCCCCTAACCTGAAACAATAAAAATACCTTTTTTATCATCTTCAAAACAGCCGAAAGCTAGAATAAAATGAATTGAAATTAAGAAATTAAATTCCCAAGTTTTGCAAAAATATGTTCGCGGCAACGCATTTCTACACTTCGCAAACATAAAATTTTCTCTGGAAAACCGCACGAAATAAAATAAAAAAAACTACTTTGACTTATACGATCCTCAAACTTTTTTCGTCCCCCGCTTGCAAAATAATTCCACGTAAACGGGACAGCGTCGCGCCGTCGGAAGCTCGCCGAATCTTCTCGTTTAAGAGGTAGCGGAACGACAGAGCAACGTGGAAGCTGACGCCGTGCGCCGTCGGCACGAATTAATTTCCCTGCTCAGCTAATTGAGTCCCTGGTCCAATTTTCCTTCTCTAGTTTATTACGAAACAAAGAGTAGACCCCTGCGAAACTGCGCAGTCATACAGGGCTCGCGTTCCGCTCACCTGTCGCGGGAACGCATTCGCGACGATAAGTCACCGGACACTTACCTTGCCGAGGAACCGAGGACGAATTCGTGTTATGCGATTACGCAAATCGTTGAAATTATTTACGCCGATATAGACTCTCCCTAAATTAATATATTCCCTTAACTTGTTCAAGGATACTGCCACGCATGCCTACGTTTAATTTTCTTAAAATAATTAATTTCATTTTCTATAAATTATATTATTATAATAGTTTTCTATAAATTATATTATTATAATAGTTTTCTTAGAACTATTATAAATAAACACTAATTCACAGGGTCCTCTCAATCTCTTCAGAGATACTGCTACGTATGTCTAAGTTCAATTTTCTTAAAATTATGATTATTATAAGTGTAAAGAACTTGAGAATTTGTCGAAAAACTATTTGCTACAGAATCTTTCAGTAATACAAAAAAAAAACATCATCGAATGAAATGAGATGGATGACAAATAAGAAAGAAACAATTAAATAGATTCTTCTCTACGATAAAAATTCATCCCTGAAGAGGTTAAATACTTCTATCTAAAATTTGTAAGGGAATCAACTTCTCTGAAAACAGAAATTCATTATTGTATGCATATAAATTCGAAGCTTAAATTTTGCTATGCTAATAACATCAACAATTTTATACGATCAACCCTTTGCGTTCGAGTGGTGACTCTGTGACGCCGCTAAAAAGTTAGAGCTGTTATTAGCTGCACGTGTCAACAAATTTAATTACATAATGTATAAAATGCTTCAAGTTATGTAAAATGAAAATATTATAAGCCTGGCAGAAATATTTTGGATTTATAGTTAAAATGGCTTCGAGTGCAAAAGATGAAAGTATCTAATACATATAACCAAGTTAATGGCAAATCAAATTTGGCATCCTAGGATTTTTTATTGTATTCCGATTAGTCTAATAACATTTAACACGTTGACTGCCGACAATCGACCACTAAAATACTCACAAAGTTGAAACAATTTAATTAATTAAAGCGAAGCTAGAAAGTTAATATTTATCACAAGGGGTGGTATATTAGAACTCTTTCGCATTCGAAACATTCTAGTCAAATTCAATTTATTCAAATATATTACAATAAAAATGAATTTTCAAGATTGGTCAAAAATTAGTGTCATCAAAATCGTTATTTCTGTTCGTCAGGGAATTCGCCGGTTGCTTGAAAGATGGTCCTATCAGGATTTGAGTAGAAAACGCGAGTTTTGTGATAGTGAAAGTAGATGCGAATATCTGATTAAGAAAGTATAAACAAGGACATAGAAACAGGTCTTTCGCGCGCGACTGCCGGATCGAGAAAAACGCCAGGGACAGAAAAAAGAAGGCAGGAACGATCTAAAAGCGATTAATGCATGCAGGAATCATCTCTATGGCAACATAGAACAGTGCTGGTTACCAGATCACGCTGATCCACTTGAAATAACCATATTTCTAATAAGTTCAATGATAGCGACGATGATTTTTGAACAACGGCACCTGTACACTCGATCAGTGATTACAGAGTTATGATTTCTGAATTAATTCCTACACCTAATATACCAAAAACCGATGCCATGAAACCGATGAAAGCGAACCGTCAGAGAGACCGAGGCGTCCTGCGAATCCGGAGAGAAACCGGCAAACGATCGAACCGGGACGGGGAACAAACTGCTCAAAGAGAACAAGCTGCGCGCTCGGCGTTTGCTCTGCGCTCGCGGCCGACTTTCCGTACAGATCACAAAGCCATTAGCGGGCTTTCCGTTGTTCGCACTCGGCGCGGATCGATCCCGCAGGCTCATCGTGTACACGCGGATTCACAAACGCTCGCGGCGATTTCCTCGTGTCCACGTAGCGTGTTTATCCCGCATGTTTATCACAAAACCGTGAAAGTCGTAAAGCTCGGCCGAGAATGCGGGTCTTCGCGGTGCCGCTCGCTGAACAGAGACGCGCCGCGCCGCGCCGGGCCAGCTTCCATAAAATTAACGCGACCCGCTTGCCATAAGTCACCGGATACTACTACCTGGTTAGCCCGCGGAACATGCAAATCGCGACGCCGACCCAGAACCACCGCAATTTTCTCCGAACGACACTATTGCTTCGCTTCCGCCCGCGGAATTATTATGATAATGTTTAGGCGGCGGCGGCGGCGTTGACCCTTGGCGATTCCTGCACGAAGATACACTCGTTTTCTCTGTTTTAGTTATTGTATAATTCTGCGCTTTTTGTGGACCTGTTATTGCGCTCGAAATTTTTGAAATAAGACATGTTGTTGACGCCTTACCATCTGTATACTCGTTCTCTGTTCTAGTTACTGTGGTATCTTGCGCTTCTTGTACGCCATTTTATGTATTTATTGAGCTTTCGTTTAATATTGTGGGAGTAAGACACGGTTGAATCGTAGCGTGAAATGCGAATGGATGAATGATTTTTCTGGAGCGTATCCCGCGAACATAAGAAACATTTCTCTGGCGGGCAAGCGTGAAAGTATAAGCCTGAATTATTATGCAAGTTAGCCTACTATCGTCACTCACAGTATACGTTTAACTACATTTTAACACTGATGAATACGATCTTGCGATTCTTAAAGTACAATGCAACCTAGTCAATTTTTACTCTTTCATTGTTGTAATGCGTTAAAGTGCAGTGTCGGAGTTTCGATGGAAATTGAAAATTTGTATGATTGAAAATTGAGATACGTTTCCTGTCATTGGGCCGACAAAATATTATACATATCATATTCGACGCGCAAGCCCTCAGTTCGTTTTTTTTTTCAAACTACAGCGGAATGAAACCGAACGAGGCAACTCGCTCGCGAGTGTTTGTCGCGACGAGCGGTCAGACGGTTAGTCGCTCGCGTGGCGAAGCGTGAAATTATCCTTCGAACCAGGAACCACCCTGCTCCTGCGTCCCGAGTACTTTCCTCCCCATAGTGACCATCCGTTTCATGGTTTTATCCCATGACGGAACGATTGCAGCGATCAGTCATGATACGGCGATGCCTGCGCGGCCTCGCTTTCTCTGTAATGGCCGTCGGTTAATTATTGGGGTTCGATGCGCTGCACTGCTGGCCTGCTAAAGATTTACGGGCGGAAGTCAAATTTTGATTGTTAACGCGCCCACTGCCGTGTCCGCCATACGTGGTTCACACTATTCTTTGAGCAGACTTCGAACCTGATTTCTATTGTGATATTTTCCAGCTGAGTATATTTTTATTAGGATTTGCAACAAGCAAGAAGCAATTGATTTAATGAATTTTCATTTTTTAATTAAACTACAAGACCTTGTCTTTTTTAATAATTGGGTCTATTGGATAATAGCAGTTCATTGGATCTCCTTTCTCACGATGTTTTTCGTTCGTTTATGTAATCGAGTATATTGTATTCTTGAGATAAATAATTTACTGCTTCATTTCTTTGTAGGCGTTTGGGAATTTCATATTTTTTATTAATATTGAGTACCACTCTTCATCGCTTCTCATTTCAATTGCAAGTAAACTGTAAATAACTGAATTTGATAGGTAGTGACATAATGACACGCTAATTTGTAGAATGATTAAGCTGATATTTACAAGTAACGGCACAAATATAGATTCAACCTATTGAGCCGGTCAAAATAACCAATGTTACAGTTCTTGTTATAAAGTTTCTAAAGCAACAAAGTCTCCTTCATGGAAAATGATTAAATAAATTTCGTTATTCAAGAATATATTGTAGGAAAAGTAACAAAAATAATCATACAATGTGTTGTATGATTATAGCCATCAGAATTATAGCCATTGACACTAGAAGTACAGATCACTAAAAACAAATAGATGTGTCTAGTAGTTTTTGACGTCTTTCATATAATTCTTACAATTAAACAGTTTTTATCGAAATCAGTTAACGCTGAGTCGAGCTACAGGAATTGAAAGGTATAAAAAGATTCCAGATACCACAAAGTTTCTATCCGAAAGTCGTGGCAAATTAAAATGTTTGCTTGAAAGTCGTGGGATACTGCAATTTTCACTAAATGCAATCGTTAGCAATGCATTTATAAGCAGCGTCAACCGATTTCGACATTTTCAGAATGCTGCATACAAGTTACCAGGATCTACAAAAAGCATTCTGTAAATTATCGTTATGAACTTTGATAAAAATGGTCGAATAAAAACGTAAGTTTTATTTTGTCATTGCAAATCGCAGTGAAATAAAAACCACAGTGCAGTAAATTAAGGCATCTGTATTATATCGTTTCAGATGGTGTCCGAATAACTTTTTAACCCAGTGGAACTTGAAACTTTTTAGCACAGTAAAAATTTCGTTGGGCAGAATTTTTTTCTGTAACGCGAACGCATCTGCGGCGTCTCCCATGGTGCACGGTTAGCCGGTGATTCTCATCATTCGGCCGAGAGATGAACATACCCGATTAAATCGTTCCAATTTGTGTTACTTCTGGGTCCGACAGCATAAATTGAGGCTGGCGCTTAATCCGAGATAAAATGTTGGCAAATGCAATAACCTGCATAAAAATGGAATCGATATTTAAACGGCGCGGAGATTACACGGAAGGCAATCACGCAGGCCGATCGTGAATTATTTGTCAGAACGTTGCGTTTCATTCGGTTGAAAGATAAATTGGCCGAGATACAAAATTAATCGGGGGAAATCGCGGATTCGTTTGTAACAACAACGAACTTCCGATATTATGCATGTTCTTGAAGCGGAAGAGCCGGATGTGCGGCGCATCCACTCGACATCGCGTTTATGCGTGTCCTTTTCCCCGGGGCAGTCGCGATAAGTATTAAATCAAACGATTTGAAACGCTCTTTGAGGACGTCGGGAATAATTTGAAATATCGTTTTGCGGATACTAAAAAAGTAACGAGAAAACGTTCGACGAGTTCGCAGGGGGATTCAATTATCGAACGGCTTTTTTCGATTAGTTTTTAAATACCGAATCAGTTTCTCGTACTGCTGTGAATTAGGTGTTTCCATTCGATTTCCTGTCTTTTGTAAATATTTGTAAGTAGACAAAGATTTTTGTATGAGAAATAAGAATTTTCCGCGCAAATTTTGAGAGTCGGGAGCGAAGTAGAGATTTTGTTCTCTTTTGACGGCACTGTAAATAATAGGAGACTAAAAGGGAAAGAAAGAGTGTGTTTCGTTCTGGTCTCGCTAGAGGCTCATCAGTAGGGGTTGTCTAGGAAACTCTGCCTTCGATGCGGGGGAGGTAAAGGATGATATACACTCCCAAAGAAAAAGATAGCACACGCGTGCTATCTTTAATTTCTCGCGTTATAATTATGGTACAGGAAATGTGCCAATCATACAGGAAGACTATCTTCTACTCATATATAAACATAACTTTTATTGACGTTTCTTCAGCGAATTCTCGTCGTAAAAATGAAAATTCCCAAATGAGTACAGACAAAATGATAGCACATTTGAAAAATATTCCATATTATATAAATTTAGAATAAACAAATATGAAAATGATATAACTATACCTGTGTTTAATAAAGTGTGGACTCTCCGTGGTTCTCAATTATTTGGTTGGAGAATAAGTTCGTAGCGTTTTTTTATTTACTCTTATTTTACAACGATTTATTGTTGTTTGACAAAGTGCGCCATATTTATTCGATAGGGCTGTCTCTGCTCTACAAAACTGTGCTAATTTCTTTTTTAGTCATTTACTTTGTTATTATTTTTGAGGCTGTAGCGGTACATGTTCGGCGAGCGGAGTAACAGTTCGAGCGGTACGCTTGCAGATGCCAAGGTTTTGACGAAAAGAATATTCCTTGACGTTTGTTAGTACGGAAGTTACCTTATTCCTTTATTTATTTTTTTATTACTTTCACATGTACTGCAGAGCTAGCCGATGAATGTCGCCGGCCGCGTGCCGCTACCCGGCCAAGCAGACCAGGGGGACACCTTTCTCCCCCGCTAAAACTGGACACAGGGTTAGAGAAGGTCATTGAAGGTTACAAGTCAGTCAATCGTAAAAAAAGAATGCAATGTTGCATTGATAGTTATGGTCATCATTTCGAACACCTACTATAAACTTATGTTTTATTTACTACCAAAACCGTAAGTATTATCGCCTTTCTCTACTTTCTATGACCTTCAATGACCTTGTGTAATAGGTCGTTGAAC
>NW_027582846.1:0-2864 GCF_028453695.1 Augochlora pura
ATGCACAATGCATTGCAGGTCCACAATTTGCGTTCCAGCAAGATAATGCTGCCGTACACACGGCAACAATTATTCACGAATATTTTTCAAAAGAGATAATTCCTGTTTTGGAATGGCCGGCGTGCTCCCCGAACTTAAATGTCATTGAGAATTGTTGGGGACTATTATCAAAAGCTGTCTACGCAGAAGGTAGACAATTTGAAAATTTAAATGACTTAAAAATCAGTATTAAAGAGGAATGGAAAAATTTATTACAATCTTCAATTAAAGTACTGTATAAAACCTTACTAAAAAGAATGATAGAAGTAATTGAGAACCACGAAGGTTCCACGCATTATTAAACACAGGTACAGTTATATCATTTTCATATTTGTCTATTTTAAATTTATATAATTTGGAATATTTTTCAGATTTGCTATCATTTTGTCTGTATTCATTTGGGTATTTTTATTTTTACGACGAGAATTCGTTGAAGAAAAGTCAATGAAAGCTATGTTTATAATATTAGTAGAAGGGATTCTTTCTGTATCATTGGCACATTTGATGCACCATAATTATAACGCGAGAAATTAAAGATAGCACGTGTGTGCTATCTTATTTCTTTGGGAGTGTACCTTAATCAGAAATTCGATGCAGTTTTGCGACGTTTCAACAGCAGAACAAAAAGCGAATTTTAATGATGACGTGAACGTGAGTTCTCGGGTACCATAATTGACGCGAGGGTGAACAAGTTCATCCTCGCTCTCGTCTGTCGAACGTACTAAGAGAGAGTAGCTGTTGAAGTCCGAGACACCGAGTATGTAGCAATCTATAGCCTGGTCACCGGATTAATTAGCGTTCCTTGAAAAAAAATGGTAGTTAAGAGACAAGTGTCCTGAAACACGAGACGCGTAACTCTCCATCTCCTCTAATTGGATCCTAGTTTAAGTATACGCGTGGAACCTTTTGAGGGCATGTCACCCTCTTTGAAGGAGGCGAGAGGAGCGAAACAGAGGCTAAATGGAGAGAGTCGCATTTCCTCCTTCAAGATCCTCGGATGCGATAAGCTCGCGAGCATAGCACCTGAGAGTCTCCGGAGAAATGTATGATTATAGTCGACTTAAGTAGAGCGAATTTATCGCGGAAATAATGTACGCCTTGTCCTGGAAATATTTCAGGGCGCGTGATCGCTTGATGAGACACAGACTTCTCCCTATAAAACAGGTTTCTATGAAAAAGAATCATTTCAGACGAAACTCTTTAAAATTAGTTAAGACACGACAAGAACAAATACGAGTTATTTAGTCAGAAAAATAACCTCGTAATATTTTTTTGTTTTATATTCATGTTTCACATTTCATTTTTCATATTCATATTCATTTTCATTTTTCACATGTATTTCATTTTATATCATATTTTGTGTTCATATTTGCTTTCGAAGCGCTGAACTGTCAGATTTCACCTTTCGTGTTCGATGAATTTTCACGGATCGTTTAATCAAAACTCAAATGTAATTATTCGCCGAATAGTAAATAACACTTTATACAAAATATAAAATGATAGACTGGTAAACTATTGTGTTGGTACAGATGGCATGAAATAAAAGTTGTTGGTTTCGAAATTATAGTAATTTAATTTCGTGAAATGTCAAGTGAGGACTGATACAACTACGGGTTCTCACAATATTTTGCAATAAAAAAAATGTTTCGAAAAACTTGAGATCAGGTGTGTTCCGTCCCGAAGACGTAAACGCCCACACCCCCAGACGACTCCCGAATTCGTCGATCGAACGATTCGTCAACACACTCTTCTCCAAAACGTCTATCGAGACACATCGGTCTCCATACTTCGGCACACCGCTACATATGAACGAAAGTCTCACAAGGAGACTCCGGGAGAACACACGCAACAATATCTTAAATATATCTAGGTAGTTCCTCGTTAAGTCGTCAAACTACCGTGCCGCGTCGAATGCCGTACATTCTACAACAGAAAACTTCGCGCCTTACAACCGCGAAGCAGAGTCAATTTCGGACGACACCGCGCACACCTCAACAAGGTGCGAGGAAGCACAAAACTCTTTCTTTAAAAACAGTTTGTAATGTATTTTTTGAAGTAGTTTAGAATTATATGTTGGTTCACTGAAATTCTCGTTTCAGTCATCGTTTTGGTCAATATACACTGTATTCAATAATAAATAATGTTTATTGTTTATATTGTACAATTATATATAATTTATTATTCATAACATACTTATAATGACCACAATAATTATATAACAATATGCGCAGCAACAATATTATGCAACGAGGAATCATTTCATTTTACATGCGTTTGACTAGATTGTTTCTATTCATGTTTAAATAATCCTAAATCCTTCATCACGCTCTGTTTAATCCTCCGCGATCCGAATCCTTTTATACGCGTCACGTTTCCGAACAGCAATTACATTCCTACTGCAAAGCTTCGGTACGATATCAGCCAAGAAAAATAAGTGAAATATCCTTGGACACGTAAACGAATCGTTTTATTCCGCAGATTCGATTCCATGAATATTTTACAAATCTCGTTTTTACGACTACCGAATACCGATTCGGAATTTATATTTTACGCTGTCGCAGGAATCCCGCGATCATTTTTTATTTTTCGCCACGAACATCGTGTACACGAGAAATATGCAATAAAAATCGAATCTCTTTCCGACTTTCGAAAGTCAACGGGTAGAAATCGTTTAAAAAACGTTTCAGAGAATTTTTTTGCTTCGGTAGAATGGAAACTAGTTAAATGTGGGAGGAGAGATGCTGCGAAAGAGACATGTTGAATATTCTGAAGTTCATTTTGTGAAAACGATTCTTTTGTTCTTTTGTAGCAACATTTATCGTATG
>NW_027582847.1:0-2864 GCF_028453695.1 Augochlora pura
CTTCTATGTTCTTACAGTGAAGATGGTCTATTAAAATTATGGAAACCCTAATTTGTTACGAATATACCTACATTTTTGGTACTACTCTATTCATCTAACAATATTTATTTCACTGTACTATTTTCTAATGCAGTCGCAATAAAAAAAATTGAACCTCTGACTTTAATTTTCAATTACAAGGACAAGTGTGTGGTTCACTTTTATACCATCTCAGTGATGTTGTATCGCGTTATAGTAGTCGTGATATATAATTTTTATACACCCTGTACATGTATAGTTATGTGTTTGTTTATTTTCTGTAAATTTCCAATGTTTTATATACATTGCAGATATGAAGGAAATCTTATTATAACGCAAGTTCATAAAAGTTCATAAGTTATAGGTCATTCGTGTTTATTATATATTTTGTCAATAGATTTTTTATTATACGAGGAAGAAACAAATTTATGTGTGAGACTTGAATGTTAGAAATTATGGATAGTTTTAATAATTAATTAATAGTGATTTTGATGATGTAGCTTCAATATATCGTAAACTGTAGCTTTTCATACAAGAGTACACGTATTTTATCGAACTAACATAAAAAGATAAGGCACTGATTTGATATAATCTTACGTAATCATTAGATTGTACAAGGAGGTTATAAAAGTTTGAATAGCTTCGCAAGGATTAATTTATTTTCGTGAGTTATACGGTGTGCAGCGCAGGAGATAGACCGCTTTTGTAAAAGAGTTTTTATACTATAGCATTTTTCGTAAATAAAGTAAGTAAAGTAATATTTCTGTGAGGAAATGCAATATATATTGTAATAGTAGTACAACACATCACGTATGTTTGTTGTATGTGTCCATTGTTGACAACTATCCAGACCGTGAGAACTATTAAGTTCTTTTTTTAAATAAAAATCAAGTTGCAGTAAATTCTCCCCAATTGAATCTCAATTTGTAGATAAAATGGACAATTTGGGAAAGAGAAATACAATTAATCGAGTTTCGTTTTGATAGTTGTTGACAATTAGCGATTATAAAAATGAGCCGAGAGCCTGGAATAATCGTATCATAAAAACTATCAAAATTAGGTAATGTTGAAAAAAAATCTATAATTTTATGCAAAATAATAATCAATGAAAAAATGTGATTATTATAGATGGCTACGCGTTGGGGTATAGCAAGTTGTGGAAAAATCTCTAATGATTTTGTAACAGCTTTAAGTGTATTGCCAAAATCCGAACATGTAGTTATTGCAGTAGCAGCACAAGACCTTTCACGGGCTCAAACTTTTGCTGCAAAACATAATGTTAAAAAAGCATACGATAGTTACGAGGAATTGGCAAAAGACGAAGAGATTGGTAGGCAAATAAATACAATCAAAAATCTACTTAGTAGATAACTTTGCTCAAATACCTACTTTGTTTAAATTACTTTTTAGATGTCGTATATGTCGGGACTATACACCCCATGCATTTATCAGTTGCACAATTAATGTTATTTAATAAAAAACACGTTTTGTGCGAAAAACCTTTAACTATGAATTACAAACAAACAAGCCAATTAATTAATACGGCGAAAAGCATGAACCTCTTTTTAATGGAAGCTATTTGGAGTCGATGCTTCCCAGCTTATGATATTGTTAAGAAGGAGATTGCTTCGGGAAGCATCGGAGAAGTTCATCAGGTTCTTGTATCCTTTGGATTCAACTTATCAGGCGTTGACAGGCTCGAGTAAGTTATACTTCCTTACGTATAACTTCGATTCTCTATAACGAAATTTTGCGACTGCCTCGATATTATTTCCGAATTTTTAAAATGGTTACTACCAATATTTTGAGCCAAACGACTAATATTTTATAAAACTTATTCCTAGATTGAAAAAACTAGGAGGTGGTACGATATTAGACTTGGGCGTGTATGGAATACAATTCGCTTGTCATATATTTGATCATGAAGTACCAGAATCCGTCAAAGCTTCTGGTTGCCTCAACGAAGAAGGCGTAGATATTTCCGCATCCGCAAGTTTCCATTACAAAGGAAATCGTACTGCTACTATGCTATTCCATTCAAAGGTTAATTTGCCGAACGAAGCTTACGTATTGGGAACAAAGGGGATGATAAAAATCCCGCAATTTTGGTGTCCTTCAAAATTAGAACTATCAAATGGTAAAATTGTGGACGTGCCACTACCGAAGACTAATCAGCCATTTAACTTTTTCAATAGTGTTGGATTGAGTTATGAGGCTGATGAAGTTCGACAATGCATTCTGAAAGGTATACATTATATTGCACATATAAACTTTTTACGTCCGAACTTAAAAATAGATAACGTTCAATTAGAAGTAAACGATTATAAAAACAATTAATTATACATCCTAAGTGTATTTTTACTAATTTTTGTTATTATACGTTCCAGATATGATTGAAAGTCCAAAAGTTTCGCATGAGGCTTCTTTGCTAATTGCACAGTTAGAGGACGAGGTTCGAAGACAAATTGGTGTTCAATACGACGAAGACTAAAATATAAAATGTAAATATAATTAATATATAAAAATATATGCGACATTTAAAGAGCGATAAAAATAAAGAATGATAATGTTTTATACGCTAGATATAATTCTATACACTCATTTACATTCGAACACCTCAGTTTGATTAATGTGTGCAGGGTTATTTAATATCATTATCAAACATATTTGGTATAGATTATTAAAGATTATATGCAAAAAAGTGCATCTCATTTCAGTATAAAATTAATGAATAATTAATTTCATAGAATACTATTATTTATAAGAAGCCTAATAAATTTCATATTAGAAACAAGTTAAGGTTTCCATAATTTTAATAGACCATCTTCACTGTAAGAACATAGAAG
>NW_027582848.1:0-2863 GCF_028453695.1 Augochlora pura
GTCGTCTCGATCGGTTAAATGCTAGTACATAATTTAAACTTGATAATACTCTACCTGGTCGAAGGTACAACAACCAACCACGCTATAACCTTAAACCTCGTGAACTATGCTAAAATCATTTTGGTCCGAGAAAGCGATTTCCCGGACCACCCGTGCGGCGTGTCAACGCCAGAAATCACACGAGCCGTTCGTCCGTTCGTCAGTTTCAAAAACTAATTATACGAGCTCGTTCACGCGTGGACAAGGGGCGTGTCGTTTCAACGCTCGTGTGTCGCCAGCCTAAACGCCACTGTCTCCGGTAGCCGAGCGTCTCCTATGGAAGAGCCCTTATTGCACCGTGAATTAAGGTCAGCGGAAATCGGATTTCGAGAAGAGTATATCGCCGCGCTTGGGGTGAAGTTGAACAGCGAGGGGGTCAAGTTGTGTGCAAAGTTCGCGTCCCCCCTTCCCCCACCCCCTCTGTCCTCTTGCCTGGCTTCCTGTCTACGTTCGCGTTGGATCGCGAAGTTCCGCGGGGAACGGCGCCGCGACGCGCTCCTTTTCCGCGCCGCGACGCGTCCGCTTCCGGTCTGCGAGGCCCGGCTCTGGCTCCTCTTTCGAGCGCCGAGCGAGACGGTATCCACTTTTAGAAACGCGAACTATTCTCGCCGGACAACAATGTGTACGCTAGAAGGATCGATGTGACACGACGTCGGCGTCGTGTCTATCTCTGCTACTATGCATGTGTATCTCTGTGTACACTGTCGTCCATAAGTATAATACCTGCTACTTTCCTAAGGAAAATAGGATACGTCGTTGACGCCGCGCGACTTTTGTTGCTATTTTTGCATTTCGTCTACGGATCACCTTGCAAATGACTCTTTTATAGTCGGAACTCGTTGCGAAATAGGCTGTCGCTCGCAGTATCAATCATTCGGAAGGGTAGAAATGGTAACAGAGTGCATAAGAACGTGGGAAGGCCATCCTCGTTTTGATTTATGTCAGCCGCGACTATAAATCGAACACTTTAGACGTTCGTGTAATTCGAATAACGCTCGAAAGGTAATTCAGGTAAAAGGCAAGCGTTCTCAGCGCCGAAAAATGATACATCGTTGTTGGCTGCATTGGAGAAAACGTCGTTCCCTTAATATTTTTAATAAACAACAGCATTGTTTCTTAATCCTTTTTTCTTTTCGAATTTTCTATTTATCGAGTTTTACGAAATTTTTATAACTTCCTAATTTTTTAAATCTGTAACTACTGTTTCAGAACATGTTTATTTGACGAATTCTGTGTTGCATGAGAAAACAAAAATATTCATTGTCTATTTACTATTTCAAGAATCTATCTTTCCGCGGCGCTGGTTCCCTGCAATGGTTCTTCATCACCTTGAATATGGATCTCAAATATGGAATTCACCTCTCTCCATTGCTACTCTGATATGCTAGAAACAGTACAGCATAAATTCCTGAGATATGTTATCCTTCATAGTAAATGAATCCATGTCTCTTCTCTCACACAGCTATGACCTCAGTCTGCTAGGCATGTCTACAGTTAAATACAGAAGAACAATTGCGGGTATGCTGTATTTATTCAAAACCATGAATGGTCGAATGAAATAATAATAAAATAAATGACCATCTCGATATCTTCAAGATACCTCTGTCGTTTCTTAAGACTTTGTAGATCTTTGTCTAAACAGCACCATAGAAAGAACTTCCAAACATTGCAAAATAAAGAGTGACAATAATAACTAGAATTTGGCCGAAATTCACAGTATCAGCCATTGCCCAAAATTTTGTTCCAATAAATGGAGTTCTACTAAATATAAATATTAGGCCTCGTTAATCATTTTGAACAGGCTGCAGATCTTTTTCTGTTATAAACATTTACTGCGACAATCGCAAGATACTTTAATGGTTAGTTTCTTCGATGAATACACAATGAGAGAAAAATTTTTAAGATATCTTTTTCTAATGTTACTTGGATTTAATTTTTCGTAGATAATGATCAAATAAAGATCTAAACGTCAGGGTTGGTTAATGGCTCCGTTGTCATTGAAACATACGACCTTCCGATACTTATGGAAGATAGTGTATCTACGTGTGCGTGTGTGCGAGCGTTCTCGTGTTAGCATCGGTGACGGTGCGTGGAATATTGACTCGGTTATATAAGCGTCTTTGCAATATTCATGTAACATCGTCAGCTTCGCGGAGTTTCCACGGGAGGCTAACCCTTCTTCGGAATGTCGACTTCTGACTTTCACCATCTTGAAAGTGTCAGACGACGTTCATCTCGAACAGAGTACAAATTCGTCTTTTACAAATGTCAAATTTCCTCGTTTAAATTTTCTTTATCTATATGTTAGATTACCTCTTTCGACAGCTCGCTTTACAATCACGAGAATTCTAAAGCCATTTTCGTTGCAGCTTGTTAAAGGAACTTCAACGCTCATGTGTATACTACAATCGAAGTATACTAGAGCTCGAGTAACCGTAACTGCTCGGTAATGCCAGCGTAACTCCGGGCAAACCTATAATTAAAAAATCACATTGCGATTCCTCTCGTAATAAATCATTGAACCCATCCTAGCAGAAATTCCATCGTTGCTAAGAACGACAATTAAAACTGTTAACTCGGTTGCAGGGCACTTCCCAGAATTATGAATTACAAATCAGTGTAATTAGCTCGCTCGCGATTGTAGGTCGGCAACGATCAACGATTACAGAATGGGACGTTTAATCGCGTTAACAGAACTTTAACCGTCATCAAACGAACGCTTGGCGCGAAGTACACTCGATTCGTATCCCTCAATTTGGACAGTGCAGACATTCGATAAAAATTACGCGGCTCTGGAAACCGTGTTGCATTGGACGAAAATAAC
>NW_027582849.1:0-2862 GCF_028453695.1 Augochlora pura
GCCAGATGATCTGTAAATATGTATAGCAACAGGCTGGCATTGAAACGCAGTATAGGATGCAATTATATAATATTTATTAGTATTACTATTATATATATTATTACATATATTAATATTATTATATATAAATATTATTATTTAATATTTATTAATCATATTATTTATTAAATAAATATATAAATAATTAATGTAGAAGTTCAATATGTTTGACAAAGACCCAGTTACGTGAACGGTCCACGTCGTACGAAAGACGTAAAAACCATCAATTCCGGCAAACGGCGTCGAAACATTTTCAAACCGGAGATTATTTTTCCATTTTCATCCGGCGCGAAACACTTCCGTGGGATCGCGTGTCGTGTATCATCGCGAAGTTTGCGACCGAGGGTCGCCATGTGCTCGGGACACGAGCGGAACGCGGCGCGGCTTGCAACACCGCCGCGAGTTATGCGGGCGAAGCGACAGCATTTTGTTACGGTCGGAGACCCACCTGCGCGGAAAGAAGAGAGCGCGAAAGGAAGAGAAGAGGAGGAATTCACGGGAACGCTTTCCGAGCCGTGTGACGGGGATCACGGGGCAACAGAGGCCGGCCGGGGTCCGTTGTTTCGCGAGGTGTGTCGGATAACACAATACGGGGCGGCGGCGGCGGCGGCGCGGCGTCGGATTATTAACCGGCGAAATAAACCCGCGGCTGTCACGAGCTGAAATTCGGCCGCGCGTTCAACGTCCGCCGTATGCAAATGCCGAAAAGTAGGCTACGGGCGGGATTCTTCGAACGTCGGCGCGTCGAGATTGCTGAAACCAACCCCCCCGCGCGAGACGCTCGAAACACGCGGCGGGGTATTTGGCCCAATCAGCTGGTCGAACGTCGAAATATTTATCGGGTTCAAATATAGACGGTCAGTCCCACAAGTATTCGTACCACCATTGCTTATAAGTGAAATCTGTTGAAATCAAGGGATACGTGTAAAATTTTGCAATAAACTTTTTATTATCTTATTTAATATTTTTGAATGTGACGGAAGAGGAAAAGTTGGGAGAAAGCCTAATATAGACTAGAATTGAAAAATATATAAACAACTGTAAAGCACAGCGGAGGCTCCGCGATGGTGTGGGGCTTAATAATTTCTAAAATGCTAACTTTATTAGTATAAAGATTATTTTGCAACGTGATAGAACAATTTTATGGTGCCTCACTGTCACCACTCGAGTGCTATGGGTTAATCGTGTATGCTTAAGAAATCAAGCTGACCTTAATATCATACAATATTGTATTTAAGAAATCTTCGGGCCACCGTCAACTCGTCTCGAACGCACGGTCTCCAAACGCCTCGTCGTTATCGCGCCGCACGACACGGAATGCACGCGATACCAATTGCATAAGACCCTGCATATTTAGAACATATCAAACACGAGAACGGTTCTTCCATAAATATCAATTCTAAAGCGCCCACACGCAATTCAATAAAGCGGGTTACAAAGGATTAACACGCCATTATCTCGCGAACAGTATCAACAATTCAAAGCGAGGCTCGTCGGACCATTTTCCCTTTCACAGCCCCCCCCCCCCCCCCCCGTCCCTTTCGCGGCCCCGCGCCCCATTTCCATGGAAAAGATAAAAGCAGTTTCAATTACGTTTCGCCGGTGCCCCGGGGGTCTAAAGGGTTTTGGAAACCTTTCGGGAGGTCTTAACCGAATACCTAATCGTCGCGCGAGCCAACGATGTATCGATCGAAGTTCGCGAGGTATCGGGGCGGAACCCGAACTTCTCTCTCTCGGCGCGCTTCGAAGCTTTTTATTTACCTTGGTCTTCGGCCGCGCGCCCAAAACTTCTCCCGTCGGAAAGAGTAATTACCAACTTGTTTGCGCTCGGTCGACACGATACGTGAGCCAGCCGTCGCGGAAGTTTCCGTCGAGCTTGCGCGCGCGCGCGCTCGCGCGGCAACGTCGACGCACAGTGGGGTATTCGGCCAGATTAGCTGCTCCAAAATATTTCAGTGTTACTAGTAGACTCAAGGTCATGATATTGTAGGGTAGCGTATACAGTGATTGACCGTTGACCTTTTCGGTACGAATGCCGGATATCGTCCATGCGACGACTGGTATAAGTAACAGAATTTTATATCTGTTGATATTAACCCTTTGCACTCGAATGGTGACTCTCAGGCACCACTAATAGTGTTCTTCCACGCTTGAAAATAATTTTCATAGCAAGAATGTTTAATTTTAGAAAAAATTGTTAAATATGGTACAGTTAGTATAAATAACGAGAATTAATTTGGTATATATAAAATACACTTCGTCGCTCAAAATAAAAATACTATAAGACAGAAAAATTATTTTAGATTTAGAGCCAAAATGGCTTCGAGTGCAAAGGGTTAAAGCTAGAAGCAACACTGTTTGTTAAAGAAAGACACTGTTTCATTAAGCGCAGTTTTTATTTCACACTTAGGACAATCTTTGTATACAGAAGGACCGGCCATGTGCGAATTTTCAGCGCGGCATGTCGTACAGCGAAAGTGTCACGATGGACAGAGCGCTTATACCGAAAGGGTTAATAGTCATCACCGTAGATTGTGACCCCTACCATGTTAGACTCTCTGTGGAGGACCACCTTTTGTTTTATCTCAGTTCGCTTGTAACTACGCTAACGATCGTATGATTAACCCCTTCCCGTACTTTAGCGAGTCAGACTCGCGATGAAGATTTTTGCCCAAACATGAATATCGCGAGTCAGACTCGCGAACAGTTACTTGGACCAAACATAAACATCGCGAGTCTGAGTCGCGAACAGTTACTTGGGCCAAACATAAATATCGCGAGTCTGAGTCGCGAACACATACTTGGGCCAAACGTAAACATAAC
>NW_027582850.1:0-2861 GCF_028453695.1 Augochlora pura
AGCGGAAAAACGCCGCGTACGCATTGCCGGCAGATATTTTTTCGATCTATACAAATTTGAAACCGTATTGACACTTTCGCAATAGTTTTTTCTTAAAAAATATCTGCAGAATCGGATGCCATGGTCAGTTTTTATCCCAAATAAACATCTTCATATAATTTAATTTTATTACATAATTTTTTTATTATTTTCAGCTCTTTCATTCAACGCGACAAACTCACGGAGAAACGGTAAATATTTTTTTTTCTAATTTGTCTACAAATTTTGCTTTTATATTTACATTTCATTAAGTAATTTCAATTAATTCTCTTTTTTAGTGAACACAGACCGAGAACAGTTAGTTAAGCATTTGAAGACAATGGCAGGTAAGCTAGGAACTTGCCGATATTTCTGTAGGACGGCCAGATTGCGTCTTGCACGGTTCTCCACTCTCTACTTTATATAGTTTTGTATTAGTAATGGTATCTTTCAATGTTGACAAAGATTTTACTCTTAATTCTTTTTTTAGTTACCACTGAAGCAACGGAGTTGCCAACTGCAACCCCGATGGCAGACACAATGGCGTTGTCTCCCCTTCAGGGTAAGTTAAAATAATTAATACCAGCCGCAAATATTACTGTACGCAAAAACATTTCCGGCTGATTTAATGAAATTTGTTTTTTGTTAAGCCAGAAGTGTTCCCAATTCAAATACGTAGAAAATAATACATAACTTTCTTTTTGTAGATAGAGGAACATCTGCTCTGTAAATGCGTGCACTGAAAAGGAAAGAAATTTATACCTGCACGTTAAATTGAGATCTCAATATCTCAGCTATTTCTAGCCCAATTCACATATTTGAGGACTTTTTGTACGCGTATGGTGATCCTTAACAACTAGACAATCGTTAAAATTAAATACAATGCGGTTGAAAAGAATAAATCGCAATTGAAATTTTCGGCCGTTCTAGTCGACGATAGTTATCCTTGGCAGCGTCGCGCGCGCTATAGCTATAACTCAACTACTTGGCGCGAGACACTACCTCGTCTCATGATTGTGAGCCAGCTTATCCGGAGTGCACGTCACTATCGTGATAAGTGCTTGGCATATTATTTCAAGGAAACCCTGTGCTCCCGCGTACACCCGTTAAAATAGTAATGACGCGGTTCCCAATGACTTTTTCAAGTGAGCGGGATATTAAATAAATGATTTGGTTTTAATGAAACGAAGACTAAACTCTTTATTGAAAATAACACTTAACGATAACGGTTATTGTAACTTTCTAAGTTGTATACTGTGTAGGCGGTGATAGAATGTTTGGTGTGTACTATGGCGTGAGAATGAAAAATGTTGCTAATCACAAGTTTTGCATCCCTTTTATAAATTTACGGAGACAAAAGCTCGCCCGCGGATTGGGTACTGGTGAGGTGGAGAGGGAAGTCAGAGGGCCCGGACCTTGGCGATCACGTAGGCCTCGAAAACCCAAGCGAGTGACCGGCGCGGCCCATCTGGCGACCCTACCATAAACTGGGAAAACTAATTTTGATGAATGGCTTTATGGTCGACGGTACTAATTTAATTTAGCGAAGTAAAAGAGGTACTAAAATGAAATTGTATTTTAAAAGAGAAAGGTAAAATTCCTTGTAGGACGGAACGCTGCATGTTTTGAATTTTGCACGTAGCAGGCAATAAAACCGGAAAAGTGCCTCGACTTAAAGACAAATCTATGAATGCGATAATGGTTTAACATTTGGATGCAGCTGTAGGTTATAATGAAATAAACAGATAAAACTTTAGTAAAGTAATGACTTTTCAGAGAACTGCCTGCTACGGATGGCTTTCTGTACAATGTAAACTGTTGGGTCGCGCGCCTGATTCCGCAATTCCTTATAAGCGGAACACCCTGGTCTAGGAAGCGGAACAAGACTGTGGAAAACCCGTCGGTACGAGAAGGATTTAACCGTGTGCCGCCGATTAGACCACTAATCAGACCGCGAGAAGAGAAATCGACCTCGACCGGCTGCCTTACCGTGATTCAGACCAGGTGGACAAAAGTGTTAAAGGAGTGATTGCTGCATCGCCATACGTGGAGTGATAAGGACCAGCTGTCGGATTCCTCCACACATACGGGTTGAATAGCCCAGCGTAACGACGTTGAGAAAGTACTTACGTACAACTCCGTCGTCGCTGGTCGGATTCCCTTCACGCGGAACGTGGTACTGACTTGATTGGAGCACTGCCACGGTGAGGGTGGAAATCCGGGCAGAAGGTGCGGATAGGCAACCAGGTCGGTGGAGCCGCGGTGCCGCCTGTTCCATCAATTAGTCAAGGGGACAACAGGGAAAGGCTCTGGGTTGTGGACGCAGTCGGACACCGTCGAGTACCCGATCCAGCCCTTCGACCTTCGGACTACGTGACCACACGTAAGGTTTGAAGAAGGGCGGCGCTGAGACGCCGTTAAAACCCGGGTCTGGCTCCACCTCGGACGGCACCGGTGGAGCCTTACAACCTCCACCGAACTGCACTTCGAGGTAAAAGAACAGCGATCTACTCCTGCAGCGACACCGATTGCACCTTGATTAGGGCCTGCACAATTTCATTGTTGCAGAACGCAAGCAAGGTTAGAATCCGTGCGTCTGCTAGTGGCGTATTCCATATAACGGGAATCGTCAACATATACAGTCCGCTAATCCCCCTGCGCTACGCAGTGAGGTGTGACGTTCCCCCTCCGATCGCACGAGCATCGTTGCGAGGATCGTGAGGAAACAAAGGAACGATCATAAGAAGGTATAATCTAATTAATTTCTTGTTCACGTTTGTCAATAGGCGCCCAAGGAACTGACCTGTGCCAAGGCAATCGAGGAAGGCAGCCGAAAAATAAAC
>NW_027582851.1:0-2860 GCF_028453695.1 Augochlora pura
CAACTGCCGGGAATATTGCTACTGCTACTACTACTACTAGTGACAGTACTATCACTACTATAATGCTACAGTATTTTTTACACTCTCCAAAGTCGTCCAATTTCGAACAGGGTTATTACTAGTATTAGTGCTAGTGCTACTGGTACTATTAGTATTACTACTACTGCTACTGCTAGTAATACTACACTAGTGCTACTGCTACTGCTACTGTTAGTATTACTTCTACTACTACTAGTAATACTACTACTGCTAGCATTACTAATACTGCTACTGCTAGTATTGTTACTACTGCTACTACTACTACTAATGTTGTTACTACTACTAGTATTACTACTACCACTACGACTACTGCCACCGTATTTCCCGCATCCCCCAAAGTCGTCCAATTTCGAGCAACTCAGGCGTCATTCCAAACGAATGCCTCGGCCGAAGTAATTACAACACAGTATTTCCAACAAATGTACAAATTGAACGATTTTAAATGGCATTTGAACGTTAGTTTAACAAGATAGGCGGCGGAAGAACCATCCCGGTTGGAGCAGCCTCTAAAGCAGCAGAAATTCCCGCTGAAGAGAGTGGAAGCCGGTTTCCATGAACAGCGCGAAAATGTTCGAGGACTGTACGAATGTTTAATTGGTTGTTGCGACCGTGCGGAGGGTAAAGCGAGAATTACCATCCAGCGGGAGTGCTTAATAATAATTACAGCGAAATTTACGGGGATCCCGGGTTTAGAGTCATAAATAAGAGGGCGGAGAAAGGGTGAGGAGCGGCCCGAGCCATTTCCGCGCCCCCCTTCCCGAGCCGTCTTCTTCGTCAGTTAATATCTTTTCGCGCCTCTCTCGCGCTCCCCCGCCCCGCGTTCGCCCCCCCGCTTTTTTTCGTTTCTCGCGCTCGCCCCGCTCCCCACCTCCCCCCTCCCGCCCGGCCGTTGTTAATTGTGATTTAGAACGCGGTTTCCGGTCGGAACCGCCCGGCGAGTACCACACCGAGCTACTGCTCCGCGGGAATCGGCTCGCCGCAGGACAAATTAAGGCGAATCGCAATCCATTTGAATTCTCGATAAATTACTCTCTACCTCCCTCCCTACCTCCCACCCCATCCCACCCCCTACCCCATCCGACCGGTCTGACGTTAAGTAAATGAATCGTTTCTTCGTTTTGCCGGCGCGGATCCTCCATAATCTCTTGGTCCTCGCGGGGAATCGTCGGCGCAATTACAGCGAGGGGTTGGGGGGGGGGGGTGGATGGATGGAAGGGGGATGTTCCGGCTGCCAGCGAAAACAAATGGAAAAATTGGGGGACTCCCCCCCGCCGATCCGTCTAATGGAGAAACGATTTAACTATTTAATCGCGGATGCCCGGTGACGTATGGCAGCCAATTTGAATCGAATTTTACGAGAGCCCGACGTCCCAAGAAGTTCAATTAGCTCCCGACACTCTTTCCTCCTTGCCCACCTCTAGCGCCGAACTTTCGGAGCTATTAGGTGCGAGGTAATTCTTCGTTTCACCGACCTTGGAGCATCCTTCTTCCTGTTCCTATTACTCTCCCCCCTTCGATGATTTTCCACATATTTTCACCGGAAGCTTCTCCCAGGTGTGCGACAACCTCGAGTTGAAATAAGGACGTTTTTCTACAGTTTTTGGAAAATTGTATTCGTATTGTTAAACAAACTTTCTGCTTGCTCGTGTTATTTTTCGATAGTTTAAGAATTGCTGAATACTTTTGGTGACGGTTGAACTTTAGTTTTGTTATTCGAGGGTTCGTAAGCAGCGAAAATAACTTTGTAGTAAAATATGTTATTTATTATACTACGTAGATTGGTTTAGATTGATAAAATCGTTGAGTAGTGAAACTGTTGCTGTAAGTCGCAAGAATCAAACGCATAAAAGTGCACATTATTGCTTCAAATAAAAATTCTATGAGCCAGGAAAATTATTTCAGATTTACAGTTTAAATGGTGTCGAGTGCAAAGGGTTAACACGGACCGCCTCGCTCCAGCTAATCTCGCCTCTGATTGGTCGCTCTTTTTCCTTAATGAGTTCCAAACCAAGCCTCGTATTGCATTATCGCAAAGGAAAAAGTTACTTCAAATGACCTCGACAACCCCTCATTTCCATATCGCGAGCGACTTTCGTATCACCCTGTATAATCAAACAAAGCAGAACAAAACGTTCAAAAACGATGGTGAAATGATTCGCAACGCGTTGCAAGAGCGTTTAGAGCCAGCGGGCATTCTAGGGAGCGTCGCAGAGAATTGCGTCTCGCTCGACGCGGTCGGTCGAAGGTGCTCGCGGCAATTTATTCGATCAGCCCGCGGATTTATCGTGTCCACGATCGCGCGACACGCCGGATCCCTGTTCCCTTTGTCCGGACCCCTCGCGTTTTCTGGCAGATTTAGCCGTCGGTTCATGAACCGAGGGAAAAATAATGAGTCTGCGGCCGCCGAGGGAGAGATTCTTCGCCGCTCCGCTTCGGAAATCCTACTCCGGCCCGGGCTGCTCGCCTTGCTAGCCGAGACGAAGGGGGGGAGGGGGGACGCTTACGCGAGCCGAGCATTAATCCTCTCGGAGCCTGTTTCAATTCTTGTTGGGTTTAATGGCGGCCCCGGAATGGCCGCGTGCTCGACAATTATTGAAACGACTGCCGTAGTCCCGATGTCCCGCCGGATTATCTTCGGGGACCACCGTGAACGGCTCCTTTCCAAGCTTGTCGCCACTCCAAGAACCGAACTACATCTTGAAACCAAGCGCGACGCTCTCCATCCAATGTTGCTTGGTCAAGTGATTACGCTCGGTTTATCTTTTTTTAAGGTTTGTCGCACTTTTTGCGGACAGGGGAAGACGCGACGTGTTTTCTTTGC
>NW_027582852.1:0-2860 GCF_028453695.1 Augochlora pura
ATACATTTCGCTCGTTACAATTTTTTTGCTCGCTTAATTCGCATTTTAAGGGTTAAAAAATTGTTTGTTTCGATGCAATAACGTTTAAAATTATTTAATCCACACTCGCAGTAAACTAGAAAAGTAGTAGTTTCATTCTGACAGCAAAAAACACCGACAGGTTGGGTTTTCATTTTTCTTGACAATGTTGCAGGCGAGCAAAAAATCTGAGAAAAATTGAGTACACGAGCCGTGATAGTACCTTGTCAGGGAATTAATGTAAAAGTTTTACCGATTTTAGTTTTCGAGAAATCTTCAATTTTCCGATTTTTTGGGGTTTTTCATTTTTGATAATCACAGCTTGCAACTGAAAAATCTGAAAAATTCTATAACATCCGGCTTGATGTCCAAAATAAGCCATATTTTTTCAAAATTTTAGAAAGCCGCTAAAGGTGGAAAAATGCCGGAAAACCGCGAAATCTAATTTACCCTGTAACCACCCTCACGGACAAGTTACAGGGTTAAAATTTTGCACAGATGAGTTTTTATTGGTCCGCTATCGAACGGTATATGACTCATTGAAAAACCTCTAAGGGCAGTTTTGACCATCTTATTCGGCTATGCCCTTTCGGGTAATTCGCTTATTTTGAAGTGTTTGTCATTATGGGACGAGGAAAAAGATTAAGTAAAGAAGAAATTCACACAATTCTTGCTTTAAGAGAACAAAACTTTTCTATATCAAAAATTCCGTTAGCTGTAAAAAGAAGTCGGAAAGTAATTTATAATTTATTAGAGAACGTTAAAAATTATGGTCGAAAGAAGAGTACTGGTCGACCATCAACATTAACTAAACGTGAAAAGAGAACAATTCTTCGAACCGCATCAAATTCGTGCCTCACAGCAAGGCAAATTGCTGCTGAAACTGGCATTGTTGCGCCGAGTCCGCGTACGCAATTGCCGCAGATTACTCGAAGGCGCGTGTGTTGAGATGATTGAGGAATCAACGAGGTGTTGTTGGTTTAACAATTTATTAAAGGTTCAATAGTATTCGAAATGGGAAATGTTTCGGCTGTGACGGCTCGGATGCTGGATTGATGGGTGGTAGCGATGCCTTGTTCTTCGTTGTCCTTGGTGGTTGCTTCCCTTGGTTGCTGCTTGATCGTCGCTGCGTCACTGCCGATCACCGTTGTTTCCTTCTGCGTTCCTCTCACTCTTGACTGTTCGTCTGACTGCTTCTAAAACTGTACTGTCCTGCTTCTAAAAAGTGCCTTATATTTATACCATTTTAGTGTTCCTGTAAGGAGCCAATCACGATCAATTGGTCGAAGGGCGCTTGTAGGCCCGTGTGGTGGTCGATCGGTCGGTCGGTAGTCCGATGGAATTTCCGAAGAGGAGCGGCTTCGACCGATTTATGGTTTTAACATTTTTCGCCCTCGCAGAGTCTTTGCGTTGAATATTTTCCATCAGACTTGTTGTTCCGAGACGGAACAGGCATCAAGACCAATGTCAGAAATGTGCGTCGTGTAATTCAAACGTGTGAACACCTTATACGGATAAAGATGCAAAGAAAACCGCCGGCGTTAGCGCCAAAACCATCATCGGACCACTTTTCTTTCGTGAAGGCGAAACCGTCGATGGCGACCGTTATCGGTGGATTTTGGCGCACTACGTGATTCCAAAAATGCGCGAAAAAAATTTATTGAACTTCTGGTTTCAACAAGACGGCGCCCCATGCCACACGGCGATCAAAACAATGAACTTTTTGAAGCGAAAGTTCCCCGGCCGTTTGATATCGAAAGGTAGCGATATTGAGTGGCCTCCAAGATCGCCGGATTTGACGCCGCCGGACTTTTTTTTGTGGGGTTATTTAAAAAGTAAAGTATACGCCAACAATCCCACGACATTGGAAGCGCTCAAGACCAACATTCAAGCTGAAATAGAGGCAATATCTCCCGAAATGCTGGCCAAAGTAATGGAAAATTAAAAAAAAAGAGCACAATTTTGTGTGGCTCGTAAAGGTGGTCATTTGTTGGATGTTGTATTCTAAGTATTGTTGAAACAAATTGTAAAGGACTAAATTAAATAAAAAAACACTAATAAACATTCACTTTCACTAGTTGCCGAAGTTATTCAATATTTCCATACCGCAGCTCGAGATGGCGCACCCTATATGTGTAGACGAGTCAACGATAAAATTCAAGGGTCGAATTTCGTTCACCACATACAATCCGAAAAAACCTACAAAATGGGGTATCAGAGTTTATACTCTAGCTGATTTAAAGACTGGCTACATTTGCTGCATTTTGCCGTATTATGGATCGCTAACAACAGAGCTCTTGGTCAGATCCGATCTACCAGTATCAACCAGAATTCCGTTACAGTTGTATCAAATGTTGTTGGAGAAAATTCCAGGTGCTCAGGGGCACCATATGTATACGGACCGCTATTACACTAGTTATTTCTTAGTTCAAGAGCTAGCCAAATTGAAATGCAACATTACCGGAACAATTTCAACAAACAGAAAAGAATTACCCAAAGAAATAAAAAAGCCAAAATTTTTGACAAAATCCACGGTCTCGTATCGACGGGGCAACACCTTAGTTGTAGGGTGGAAGTATAAGAGGGTTGTCACTTGTTTGACTACGAGGGGTGACACGGGAATGACGACGGTCAAAAGAATAACACGGGGTGGTGTCGATATAATGCTCAAGAAACCCAATATTGTATTGGACTATACAAAATATATGGGTGGTGTTGATCGGGCGGAAAAGGTACTAGGAGAGGGAGGGGAGAGAGAAGTATGGATGGAAAGGTTAGAAGAAATGAGAGAGGGAAGACAGTGACTGGGAGTGAATGGAACGGTAGAGGGGGGGGGGGGGGG
>NW_027582853.1:0-2860 GCF_028453695.1 Augochlora pura
GTGCTATAAATAGATTCGCAGTTTGACGTAGATACCGAGGCTGACCTTTGACCTCGAAAGGCAGACGGCCTAAAATCAGAGCGGTGCGGAGGCAGCGCGAGTAGACAGTACGGTGGCATATATTTCGGGGTCGCGACCGACTTAGCCCATCCGAAGTGTGCTGCCGCGTCCCTGTTCGATCCCTTGCGAAGGCCACGAAATGACGGAATAATACATTGGATGTCAATCCGAATAATACATCATGATACCGCGCGCCACATTCGTATCCCGGCCCGGTGTCTCGCATAATAAACTCTTTGTGTACCACGAGCATCGACCTCACGCGCGCGCGCGCTCGCGCGTGTGTGGTGCGCGCGGCTGTGTTCAACAAGCGTACGTACACGCCGAACCGTTTTCCATCATAAGCTGTTCGACTGACCCGGTTACACTTCTGCGACAAAATATCCTCTATGCCGGTCGCGAGTTCAAGATCGTCGGTTTCACTCGTGCCGCTCGTCACTGCTCGGTATAGACGTTAGTACAGCAATTTTTGTCAATTGCCGTCCCCTTTTGGCCCGAATCTCTGGTGTTTTCGTTTCAATGGAGCTTGGATTTTGTTCGCAATATTGTTTCAGAAGTTGATCATCGTTTTTGGATTATTCGACGAGACTTTACTTGTTATAAATTGCAGGGAAGTTTGTTATTGAATTTTTAATGTGATTGCAAAGATTCTGGAGTTTTTAACCTGTTTGCTGCGCACGACGTGTATACACGTCATAAGAAAATGGCAATTTTAGATCTTATAATAAATATGGTGACATATTCGTAAATTTCGCACGCTTTAGGATGATTTTAGAACAATTACCAAGAAAACTACGCTCGGTATAATTGATAAAATCCATAACAAAATTTATCTTTTAAATATGTTGACGCGGCTAACTGGTTAAACAATTTTATCGTATAGTGTGACATTTTGGCTTCAGTTTGCACTATTGAAAGTTTAAATATTCTTACGGTGATATTTTTAAATTAATTCCGAATGATCCATTGTGAAATATTCTACTATTATTGGGTGATCTTTTCGAATGTATTATTTTCCAGTGTAGACTTGAATTTTTCCGGAGTACCTGAACAATTCTATGACAAAGTGCGACCTTTTTGCTTCAATTTGAGTACTTCAGCGTTCAAAAATTACAATGGCAAAAGTTTGAATTTCGACCTCAAATAATCTGGTACAATATAATAGTTTCCAGTCAGAAATGTCTCTCGAAAACTTTCCAGTAAGTCTAAATGATACTATTTTAAAGTTTGATTAACCAGCTACAATGCGAGTACTTAAAAGTTCAAAAATTCCATCGACAAAATTTTGAAATTCGATTTGAATTTACTCGAATTGAGCAGTCATATTCCCTTCAAGTACTCCTACCTACATATCGATTTTCCAACACGATCTAACATTGTCCGATCACCCTAAACGCTTTCATCTTAAAATACAATCATCCAGCTTCGATTCGAACCCTTGAAAGTGAAAAAATTTGCAACACGGTAAGAAACGCCGTATTCAGCTTACAAAACAAGGGGAACATCTCTAAACTCGCCATTTTCACCTGCAGCGGTTCGTTTACGATCACCCCGGAGCCTTAAACTCAGTCGACTTACCCTGGCCGACACACCTACCATAAACGTGTCTCCGTCGCGCGAGCTGCGTCAAGCCGGCAAGTCCTGCGCGAACATCTGTCGCGTAGCACTCTGGTCGGCGGAGCGGGCTTAAAAGCGAGAACGTCCCTATCGGCCGTAAAAACGTCAGGCCCCGAAAAAGGAACGGAGCCTAAGGTCGCAGTCGATAGACGGCCGTCGTCCTCTCCGTGTAGAAACGGCGTTGCAGCCGAGACGGCTCGCGCGGAGGCGTCTTCCGCTTGCCGTGAGGCCGGAGACGAGCGTGGCCCTCGCGTGCCTCCACCTCGTGCCCGTCGTTTACGGCTTTATGCATTTACGATTATTGACACGGGCCCCCCCCCCCCCCCTTATTGCCGAGCCATAATTGCGAGCGTTCGCCAGCGATGCCGAGTGTATACCCGATTTTACAACCGATCCTCCGGTTCACGAGGCAACCCCGGATAATCCGGGAAAAACGCGCGCCTCTCCAAGTATCAGCTCCACGCCTCTCGGAATTCTCGCGCACGACCCGCCCCGGTGCCAATAAAACGGCCGGCCCGATACCCGAGCAAAACGCAGCGCCTATTTACTCCTGTTTTCTCGAGCTTTTCATACGGAGAATCGCATACGCGGATTTCGCTGCCTTGATTTTATAGACCGGACCTCGCGCCATCTTAAGCTCCGGGTTTTCAGTACATTGACGGAACCTCCACGTTTGAACTGGTTGAAAGGTATCCTTTCGCAGTGAAATGTATAATGAATGAAGGAAGATAGTGCAACATGGAAACTAAACTGCAACCGCATTCTTCCCTTAACTAAGTTAATAGAGTAAACGTAATACATTGACGTTATCGAATGCTTTTGAGTTTCGTACTATTTTGAATTTTAACTGGTGTAGTTTGTCATAAATGAATAAAATTTACAACCGAGCAACGAGTTGCTTCACTCTGTTCAAGTGACTCAGACAATTTCTGTAGTTTAAATCGTTAAAATTTCTTTCATATTATCACTAAAAATCTGAGAGAATTCATTGCTATTTTAATTGTTACAATCTCTGTCATGTCGTACAGAGTATCCGACAGAATTTGTGCAAAGTCAGTGGAAATAAATGCTGCCAATTGATTAATAATAATTCAGTGATTATTCTAAACGAACTAATAGACGAATAAATTAATGACAAGTACACGCGTGGATACAGTATGTAAATCAAATCACGCTTGGATAG
>NW_027582854.1:0-2857 GCF_028453695.1 Augochlora pura
AACGCGCAAACGGAATGCACGTTCGTGGTTCCTTAACCTTACCGACAGCTGGATTAGGCTGCTCTCAGATAATCCTCTGGTAACCTCTTTTCTTTCGTTGCACGAAAGGGGTGGCACTCGGAAACCGATGTGTCACTTACAAGGTTCACAGCACTAACTCTGTATGCACGACGAGCGGAGGTACCTTCGAAAAGAACTTCGGGCACCGTCGCGGTTCATCGGCTATACTCGGGAAGTTAGCGTTACCGTTCTAACTTGCCGATTCCCTCTCTCTCTCTCTATACCTGGTAACCAGGCAAATTTTTACGAAGACCGTTAAGATTTGCTTTGTCCTCTGTGTAACGTTTCGATTCCGATTTCGACTCTATTATCGTTCGTTGTTGCCGAGGTCGCCGAGTCTCAACGGTCGCTGGTTCGAAGTGTTTTCGACCGGGAGTCGTGACTCCGAGCGCACTGAGGCAAAAACTCTAAATCCGATAAACTTAGTATCGCTTTCGAGGAATTCCCTTCGAAAATTAACGCGATATTCAAACACAATGACTCGTTGCATCCTTGTCCATGATGAGAATCTCTCCAAAAAAGATATGTCTAATGATGTTGTCGCTAGACAGATTGCGGTTTTCTGCTCTAGAACTATCGACGATACGGCACCTTCCCAGACTGGCCAATTGGATGAGTCTTCTTGGAGCCATTTTGGACCGTGCTACCAGATTGATGACGGTAGGAATTCTTCAGGTGTCTGACCTCTTGAGATGAGGTCAGCGGGGTTATCGGTGGTGGGCACGTGGCGCCAATTTTCCACGTTGTTTTTATGTTGAATCTCTGTGACTCTGTTCGCTACGAATGTTTTTAAAAGATGTGGAGACGTTTGTAGCCAGTGCAGAACTATTGTGGAATCGGTCCAAAACGTGGTGTGTTTAATTGGTAGCTGCAGGGCCCCTCGTACTGTCTGATATAATGATGATAGTAGAAGGGCGCCGCAGAGTTCAAGGCGAGGAATTGACTGTCTTCAGAGGCGCGACCTTGGATTTCGCGATTAAAAGATTAACGTGAACATGGCCATGTTCGTCAATAGACCGCGTGTATATATAGGCGCCGTAGGCGCGTTCACTGGCGTTACAAAAACCATGCAATTCGAGTTCTCTTGCTCCGGTAGCGATGGTTTTCCTTTGAAATACGACGTTGTTCAGGAGTGGTAGTGTCAGATAATATTTCCTCCATTCGGTATGCGTCTCCATCGACAGTGACTGGACCCAATCTACCTTCATGGTCCAGAGCTTCTGGAGCAGAATCTTCGCCACGATGATTACTGGTCCCAGAAGCCCTAATGGGTCGTAAATCTTCGCGATTTCGGAGCTTATAGAACATTTGGTGATGGGTCCGATGGATTTAGAGATGGTGACTGCGTAAGAAATGGTGTCGTCCGATCAATTTCACACGACTCCTAGTGTTTTTATTGTGGATGACTCTCCGAGCTGAAGCCGTTTATTAAGGTTTTCCTCCGCCAAACCTTGCAATAGGGCTGGGTGGTTGGACGCCCATTGTCGAATGTTTAATCCTGCCATGTTTAGTAGATCTGTCAAATCGTTCCGTAACGAGAGAGCTTCATCAAGAGTCGAAGCCCCCGTAATCGCGTCGTCGACATAGAAGTCTCGGGTCAATGCCTGCGCTGCCTCGGGAAACCGATGTCCCTTGTCTTGCGCGAGCTATGTACGGCATCGAATTGCTAGATATAGTGCTGCGGAGAGTCCAAACGTGACAGTGTTTAATTCGAATGTTTTCGCGATTCCGGTATTGTCGCGCCAAAGGATGCGTTGGTACTTCCGGTCTTCCGGACGTACGAGAAATTGACGGTACATTTTCTCGATGTCACCAGTCAATACATATTGGTGATTGCGGAATCTAAGTAGGATATAGAGAAGGTCGTCTTGGATTTTTGGACCCCTTTGCAGTGCGTCGTTGAGGGAAATTCCTGATGTCGTAGCTGCTGACCCATCGAATACTACTCGCAACTTCGTGGTTAGCCTCGTAGTTTTCATCACTGCGTGATGTGGTAGATAATACCCGTCGTTTACGATTTGCGAATCGGGTACTTCGGTCATGTGGCCTTGATTAAGGTAGTCTTGAACAACGACGTTGCACTCCTGACGCAAGATTGGGTCGCGCTGTAATTTGCGTTCCAGCGATGTGAGTCGTTTGAGGGCCATTGTTTTTGAGGTGCCGAGTTGAGAGATGTTGTTATTAAAAGGTAGTGCGACGACATATCTACCGCTCTTGGTTCAGGAAACGTGTCTTTTGAAATGATCTTCGCACACCTTCTCGGATTCAGTGAGATGCTGAGTTCGAGAACCTTCTTCGAGTTCCCAGAATAGAGCGATGTCGATTTCTAAGGTTGAAGTTGAATGAAATGCTCTTGCGTGAGTGGAGTGAGGAGCAGGAACACTCCCCCCGATCACCCATCCTAGCCGAGTCTTTTGCATGTACAGATCTGGACTATTGGGGGGTGAGAGGTTGATCTGTCCCACGCTTAAAACAGAGAGAGAGCTGCTCCAGCGCCCAAGAGAAGATCGACTGGAGCGGAGAGATGGAAATTTGGGTCGGCCAAAATAAGATTTTTTGGCACGCTTATGCTAGACCGGTCAATCGTTTGACTAGGAATGCATGACGATATGGTAGGGATGATGAGGAATGTTAGCGTCCTTTGATAGTCGCTGACTCGAGATTTTATGGTAACAGTAACCGTGTTTTTCGCGTAAGTCGTCATAGTGTTGAGAGCTCCGATAAGAAATGAACATTTGTTTTGTGGAAGTCTGAGTTTGTTTGCGAGAGATTCCGTCATGAAGTTAGTGGTTGCGCA
>NW_027582855.1:0-2857 GCF_028453695.1 Augochlora pura
GGAGTCTCGTAGATCATCTTGTTCGGCGAGGTATCATGCGGTTTGAGCATCCAATCGTTCATCCTCCTGCAGCGGTGGACAGTCTCCCTTCGCTTCGGCATGTAAGACGCCCGTAACCCCTTCATTGGGGGGAGGGTGCAGGGGGAGAATGTTCAACGTTGTAGGTGGATGTCGCGATTGGCTGCTCATTCCAATTGTACCGCGTCGAATAATGATATCTGCGGAATTCCGAGGCTTGTGCAAGTATTGCTCGCGTCGCGTACCCTCGCTCGAGTAGGGGCCTTCTGCTCCGGCTCGTTTTTAATTTCCATTTTGAAAGAATCAGATCCTTCTGCTCTGATTCACTTTGGTCCCCGTGGTTAGGTGGCTTCTCCATCGATCCACTTTTGGTCCGCAATAGTACTCGACATATTATTTCACCGGTGAAAGGGAGGGAGCCATAACGAATGCCGGCTTCGTTCTGACTCCCTTCCGAGTCTCCAGTCACAGCAACCTCCACGTGGTGAGACTCGGGCAATCGATGTAATTGCCGATTTTTAATCAGCTGTAAATTTGTTTGCACTTGATTCGAAATCGACAATTACATCGAGCTAATGGCTGTGAAGTGGTGATGGGTACTTTTAAGTATTACGTAGAATTTGATATTCTTGTGTGCGTTTTTCATTTCTAATTTTTATGTACTTTATATTTCTTACTTATATGTAATTTATTTTACTTAACCCCATTGAAACTTTTAGCAAATGAGGAGGAAAAAACATTCTACAAAATTTCAGAAATATCATCGAGGGGTGTGAGCGTTGCGTTATTTTTTAAGGAGTGCGTTAGTTTTACGTTGCACAATTTCGGCTTATATTGAGGAATATCATCGTCTCGTTCATCGTTGGATGCGTAATTTTAATATCTGAAATCAGTATTGGGAATAATTTTTCCTTCCAAGATTATCGAACTTGGTATTCCTGCAATCGGTGTTCCTTCAGGGGCTCGCTCACGGGAGGGCCCGTGAGGTTGGGGTTCTCAATCTAATTTCTTAAAATTTCGTGTGGTTTTCCAATGTTTGTTAATTTTTCCGATGTCATTTGGATGTTCATTGTTGGACTTTTTCTTCAAATTGCACTCGTGTGCGGGTTAGTTTGGCACTCGTGTGCTGGTGTTGGTTTCCTTGTTTCACCTCGTCATTCTTTATATGTTCTAATTAACTAATAATTTTTTTCAGATTATTACAGGTCATCTGCCATAGGATCAACATTCACCGTGGGATTATCATCTGCCGTGGGATTATCATCCGCCGTGGGATTATCATCCGCCGTGGGATGTGTGCAAGCGTTTTACGCTGCTGAAATCAGGCTTGTATTGAGGAATATCATCGTCTCATTCATCGATGGATGCGTAATTTTAATACTTTAATTCTGTTTTGGGAATAATTTTTCCTTCCAAGATTATCGAACTTGGTATTCTTCCAAACGGAGTTCTTTCAGGGGCTCGCTCATGGGAGGGGCCCGTGAGCGAGTACGGGAGGTAGCGTCCCCGAAGTACCCGAAGCGCCTATAGGTCGTTATGGTTTTCAATTTAATTTCTTTAATCTTCGTTTGGTTTTTGAATGTGGGTTGGCTTTCCGATGTGATTCAGTTGTTCAGCGTTGGATTTCCTCTTCAAATTGCACTCGTGTGCGGGTTAGTTTGGCACTCGTGTGCTGGTGTTGTATTTCCTGTTTCGCTTCGTCATTTTTTACAGGTTCTAATTAATTAACAATTTTTTTCAGATTATTACAGGTCATCTGCCGTAGGATCACCATCCACCGTGGGATCATCATCAGCCTTGGGAACATAATCCGCCTTGGGATCGTCATCCGCCGTGGGATGCGTGCGACTTGTTAATTATCGCGTCTTATCTAAGTAGTATTAAGATCACTCAGGGGCCTCCGTCCCACGGGGCATGTCCCGTGGGGGGCACGGGGTGTAGCGTCCCCGAGTTACCCGAATCGCTAAAATGTCGAGTATTATTGCCTTAGCTTTGCTCGTTCAACATTCGTTAGTCAATTTTCGGCCCAACCATGGTGGTCCTGCTTGCGCAATCTCTCGCAGTCTCGTAGATCATTTTGTTCGGCGAGGTATCATGCGGTTTGAGCATCCAATCGTTCATCCTCCTGCAGCGGTGGACAGTCTCCCTTCGCTTCGGCATGTAAGACGCCCGTAACCCCTTCATTGGGGGGAGGGTGCAGGGGGAGAATGTTCAACGTTGTAGGTGGATGTCGCGATTGGCTGCTCATTCCAATTGTACCTCGTCGAATAATGATATCTGCGGAATTCCGAGGCTTGCGCAAATATTGCTCGCGTCGCGTCACCCTCGCTCGAGTCGGGGCCTTCTGCTCCGACTCGTTTCTGATTTTTTTTTTGAAAGAATCAGAACCTTCTGCTCTGATTCACTTTGGTCCCAGTGGTTAGGTGGCTTCTCCATCGATCCACTTTTGGTCCGCAATAGTACTCGACATATTATTTCACCGGTGAAAGGGAGGGAGTCATAACGAATACCGGCTTCGTTCTGACTCCCTTCCGAGTCTCCAGTCACAGCAACCTCCACGTGGTGAGACTCGGGCAATCGATGTAATTGCCGATTTTCAATCAGCTGTAAATTCGTTTGCATCTGATTCAAAATCGACAATTACATTGAGCTAATGGCTGTGAAATGGTGATGGGTATTTTTAAGTATCAAGTAGATTTGATTTACTTGTGTGCATTGCGTTATTTATTAAGGCGTTGCGTTATTTATTAAGTCTTGTGTTAGTTACCAAGTTGATTATCATTCGCCGCTGAATTATCATCCACCATAAGATCATCATTCGCAGGTGGGATGCGTGCGA
>NW_027582856.1:0-8125 GCF_028453695.1 Augochlora pura
GCAGTCTTCCTCCTCCGTCATTGGTCTACAGCGAATACTAAAAATACTAGTTCGATGTCCGTAGTTCGGGGGTGAAATATCGCGTTTCTCGGACGGATCTCGCGTTCTCTGGCACAGTCGGCGAGTGCCAATTAAAACGGGAGCGCGTCGGGCAGCGGTGCCTTATCAGAAAAAGTGAAGCACACGCGGCCAGGCACGCGTACAAATTAACTTTACGTAACGAAGACCGCGACGCGGTCCTCTCGTTCGACCGTCTACGCGTCGCGCCGGCGTGTTTCCGTTTCGCGCGAACACATCTGTCCCGTGATTGCGTTAAGCCTACGAGGCTTCCCCCGCGGGGTTCGTGAGTCGCCGGGACCTAATTACACTAACGACCGGTAATAAAAAGCAGCGTCGCGACGCGGCGCGGTGCGGCGACGTCGCGGAATTCGCGCGCAATTACCGTCAGATCTGAGGGTCAGGTGCGCGCCCCCGTATCGCGCGCTCTCGGCACTCGGCACTCGGCCCTCGCCGCCGACCGGTTGAGAGGCTTTTTGCAGACAGAGGTGCTCCTCTCTCCTCGCCGCCTCGCTGCTCCCCCGTCCGTCCCTCCCCACCCACGGTCGACCGACGATTCGTCGATTCCGCGTATTAAGCCGCGCAAGTAATCGCGTGCGCGTTTATCTGGGAATTGCATGCGTTCGACCGAGGAGGATTCCCTTCCTCGTTATGCGCAGCTGGACGCGCGCGAGGATCGGGTCGCGCCGGTTAGGACTGCCAGTCACCATACTCGCCGACCCCCTAACATATGGTTGCACCGAAACATTCTTTTCCTTCGATCCGTGCCTCTTCGAAAGCTCGTGCTTAGCCGACACCTTTCAAACTCGGCAATTTCAGCAAATTCTTTCTGAAAAAATCCATCGGTCGTTTAACATTTTATAGAAATATTTTTGTGGCAAAATCTTCAAAAATTTACATTCAAAAGTTTACATTCTTAACCCAAAGACTTTCTTCCTATCTAGTCAATACTTAAGAAAAAGAATCTTTAACAATTTTTTCTGAACAGATCAATCAGTGTTTTCTGAAACCAAGTAAATCGTTCGAAAGTACACGCATCGAACAGCTTTCAACAATTTTTTTTAAGGAAAATCTTCAAAGGTGCTAGAGTAATAGCGTTCTCCCCACACGTTGTTCTCTGAAAGAGTTCCAACTTGGAAACCGATCTGTATCTAACACGGCTGTTTTCTTCTCCTTTTTTTTTCTCTTCACCGTAACGTAGTGTTAATGGCAAGACTGGAGCGGGGCGGCAGCTCCGACAAAAGCGAAAAGGCACGTAATTCCGGTTTATTGCGGCATAATTGGAGCCCGATGTAACGTAACGACTTTCGAGTTTATTATTACTTCGAGACGCGCGGAGAAATGAAGTCGTTGAAAGCTATCCGTGCTTCTTGAGCACGAACGGGTCGTTTCTGGTAGGTTAATTACTTGGCAACCCCGGTTCCAGGTACGTCCTTACCTGCGTGTGCATGGTGGCCCGAAGAACCGCCTCCCCTCCCCTCCCCTGCCCCCCGTGTTTCGCGTATTCCAGCGATGGTTGCACGTCATGCCGTCGACGCCGTCGTTTCGTTGAAATTCATCATCCGATCGGGACACTTTTTTCCTCTCGCCGCTTCTCGCGATTACGACGCGCGTTTTATCGATTGATCGAGACAACCGGCGGGCTTGCTCGCGGCGACGTTAAATATTTATATTTCCCGGGTGAATAACCAGAAGTGGCGGGTGCTCACGGGCGCAGATAAGAAAACCTTCCGTGGCTGGAAGTTTACTGGGAACGGTTCCTACAAGTTGCCCGTTGACGGGAAACCGTTCGACCTTTAACCGGATCCAATAAGTCAAACGTCTATCGGAGAGGCAAGACAAACTTCAAAGTAAAATTTGAACGGCCAGATAAAGCCGAGGGGAAGAGAGGCGCTGCTTCTTTGAGATGCTTGCTGCCACTATTTGTTTCGATATCAATCCTCGTAGTTGTTGTTAAATTCATCTCTTTTTGGGTCGTGTCAGAGCTGATTTCAAATTGTAATAGAATCTATATTAACCTATTTACTATTATTGATGTGTATTTGCGAACGTCCATTATGTTTATTACAGTCTATTGTAAACTACAGTATATTACTACATATTCAATAGTAACGTAATCATCTATTCAAAATGAATTATTGGTGTGCAACGATCGTTTCCTCGCATTACCGTAGATTTAAGGGACGGTTTGCACTCCTCAGGCACAAGCGACCCTAGCAGGAAAAAAAAAGTTAAAGATCATTTACAGTATTTCGTCATAAAGTTACACGTACTGAACCATATATACCTTTAACATTGTACACGCGTTATCGTAAGATTCAACCACTTGGAATAAATTCTAACGATAATGATAAAATTTTGACAAATTCCTAATATACCTTTTCTTTAACGCGATATCGATGTTTTCGAAGTCGAAGAAACTATAGTTCCTTCCAACTGGCACCGATGCGCGTAGAGATCGCGTCCGGTTGCCATCGTCGGCGAGGATAGCTCGCGGGAAACGTTCGGGCCGGATCGATCTCGTGGAAACACGGAGCGGTGAAAATCGCGGGAACAAAGAGCAATTGGGAACCGGCCTCGCCTGGAAACCGCGGTGTATCGGCCGGGCTTGAAAGAAGTATTACAACGGTTGCCACGGGGGTTAATAGTCGACAGGGCCAGTTAATGCCTCGTAATGGTTGAACGAAAGGGGCCGCGCGCGCGATCGCCCCTCGTAACGACCTGTACCGGCGTAACACGACCGCATGGCCCCATCAAATCTGATACCGGGTGTACCGGCGTACCAGAAGCATGTTGTCGCCGGTCCGAGGACCCCGAGGAGCCCCGGCTGGGATGTGCAGAAAAAATGTGTACTACATTCGGGTAACCGGGCTTCGGTGCGAGAACTTTACGGGTATCGTCGTCGGGCCGGGTCCGGGCGTTTCGACGCGGCGCGGCGCGGCTCCGAAGGGGATGACAGACACCGGTTTATCGACAATTTGTATCGGCTGTTAATAACCGCCGGGAGAAGGTGTTAACTGAAATGAAAACCGCAGGAGGGGGAAACGGGCTCCCGCTCCCTTCCGGGTGACGATTACGAGGCGAAAATCGTGCGGTCGCGTCGACTCATGCGAAGACCTAGAAGATCAAGTACCTCGGGCGCACTGGATTCATTTCGGAACAAGGTGTCGGGCTTTTACCGAGGAACAGTGCTTGTATCCGATGACTAGGCCGCGGTTCTTTATGCAAAATGAAACAGTTCTGCGTCAATTGCGAGACAAATGGATCATGTACAATCATCTTTCTTTAACACGTTGGTGCACCAACATTTCTAGTTTTTTCAATCTCTTCGCTGCTGTCTGTTTCATCCACCCTTGTCGTCACAAATGCATAAAATCCGCAGTGTTTTGGTGAGAAATTCACAAAGGTCTATATAGGGTTTTGCAATTGAACTAGAGACTTAGGTTTACTTTATTTAGAAATTAGTAATTACACTCCAGAGACCTTCGCGTATCCAGTAAATAAATGAGTACGATATATTACAGAAACTACAGAGATAGAGAAAATATAATATATGTTGGTGTAAATCCGAGGTGGCAGCCTCACGGTTCGGTTTCTCCTTACGAACTGGAAAACTAGACAACGCCTGAATCGTCCGGGCCTCCGTCGCCAAGCGGTCTACCCTCGCAAAGGGTCATCAAATATTTAAGTGGGTCTGTCTTTCATCGTTGAAATTCCAACATAGGGTACAATTAGCATGAATAGGAATTATTGATATTAACACAAAAATAGTAAAATGTCTGTTGACGCTTAACCCCTTGCCATAACCACTTCCCAGTTATGACAAAGTCCAGCTGTATAAACATTTTTTAATTATAATAATTTTCTATAAGAACACGACTTCCATTCGTTCACGCATAGCATCGATTAGCCTTTTTCTATCATAATAATTAAACGATTTGAAATTGAAATGTTGTTCCTAAATTTGCGAGAATGTTTATGGATGCAGCGGGAATCGTCAAGTATCGCGTTTACAGGCGTATTTGGAAATAAGGGTAGCCAAGTGTTCCATCGCTCGGAAACCACTTGTCGCCGTCTCCGCGCGGTGGAAAACAAGGAATAATTTTTGCGGAAAAACTGCGGGACCGCGGCAGTTCATTATGTTGGTCGCTGGTAATAGTTCTAATTGCCGACAGCTTTTAACGGAACGAGCCGGCGAGGCGCGAGGCGCGAGTCGGCGAGGCGGCAGCGGGCGTTGAAACCGGAGGATTCGGTTGTGTCCGTGGGCGAACGTGCGTGAAAACTTGCGCTGCTCCTCCTCCACGGAGCTGCGACGCTGCGCTGGTTGCAGCACACTGCATTTCTTAATTGTTCCCTAACAAGAGGAGTTGGCACTTGGCACCGTTTGTTGGCCTGTCTCACCTCTTTCCAGGGCCCTCGACCCACTCCCTTGAAACCGGTACCAGCGAGGCTCCGGCAGTTCTTCCTCGCCTCGGCCAACCTCGAAGGAGCTAGCTTTCCGCCATCTATCTCTCTCTCTCTCTCTCTCTCTCTCTCTCTCTCTCCTTCTCTCTTTTCTCGGTCCCTTGTCCTCGGACGTGTTACAAAGTGATTAGTCGAGTAATACCGCCGCGCGCCGGCTACTCCCTGGCTGCGGTATGTCGTTAATGTTCCGCTGGACTTCCAGCTGCAACTGCACTTGGCGGTTCCGGTTCTCGCCGCTGGAAACTTCGATGCTGGACCAATCACTCGACACGGAAGATTTAAGAGAGGACCCGCGCGACAATCCGCGCTAACGAGCCGATCTTCAGCTCTACCCCTATCTCCCTCTCTCTCTCTCTCTCTCTCTCTCTCTCTCTTCTGTTCCACTAAACTCTAGATTGTTTCGTCTGCGTGTTACGCGAATTTATTCGCTGCAATCTCGTTAACTCCTTATTTAACATTTAGAAAGCTCGCGTGCGTCGAGTCGTAAACGTCTTCCTGATTTACTAATTGTTAAATTCGTGCGCGCGTATACTATATGTTTTCCGTTCCTTTTATTTCTATGTGCCGCGTTCTACGTCACGCGAAAGATTTTAGAGTTTAACGAACAACGATGCGAATATAAAGGGCACGGGCAAATCCTGCTGCAAAATAAAAATTTAATCGCTCTAACAGGCCTTATTTAAACGCGATATTACATTCCTCTGTTTCGTGTTTCACTTACTCGTTTCGATGCACGAAATTCGCGGTGTACTTACAGCTTTTAGCTTCGGGATTTTTAGCGTCGAGACTTTTAGCGTCGCGACTTTTAGCGCCGCTCGATCGTTTCCCAAGAAACCGGCGCCGCTTCCGGCCGGCGACCGGAAGAACGGCGTCGTTAATTTGGACGAACGTGGCCCGTTTCCCCGTAAGAACGATTTATGATCGGGCGGCAGTCGATTACACGGCGTGTCGTGTCCGATGCGCGTTCCTCGAGACGCAGCTGCCACAGTTTCATTAGGGTTAACCGTGCGTGTAAAAGTGCCGCGTGTTTCCCGTTTACACGCACCTATATCCCGCGCTATTTAGGCTAAATTATTTCCCCCGTTCGATATAACGTTCGCGTCCGAGTATCGCGCGTGCACGCGGCGGGGTGTACCGCCCCCGGTTCTGCACGCGGTTCTCCGTGGATGATTTAAATACGCGGGCAGTCGAATTTAAATGGCCGACACGATCGACGTCGTTTGTTTCGTTCCCGATTCAATTTGCCTCCTCGAAATTTTTGACTCGCGAGCCACGGGCTTGTTCCGAATGTATCGTCTGCCAAATGTCCTCCATATACAAATGTCGAACACTTGGTGGAACTGTATACATATTACGCACCTGGCACGTGCTATTTATACAGACGTATGCCCGCCCGATATTAATTTATAATAGATGATTCAATTATCATTTTTCTTTCGACTTAACGCTTGGTCCGCGGGAGTTGAAATTATTCAGACTACAGAGATATTATTATTTATTATTATTTATGAATCATACAAAATTATTCTAAGAAGAAGAAGACGTTCTCTCCTGATACTTTTGTAAAGAAATATATAATAACTGTTCAGTGCTCCGTAAATCTAGTATTAAAAGGTATAAAATGATTTTCGATTAAAAAGAATTCTTTCAAATAATTATTTAGATAAATATCTATTCGAAACGATTCCAATAATCCCAAATAATAGTTCTTTGTTACGAACACAAAATTTTGAAATGACATTCGACCGTTTTCCTCGCGTTGAAATTTTTTAAGAAAAATTACATAGCCGATGCAACGTTATTCGAGCCTAGTAATAGTACTTTCCTCAAATCCTTATTCAGTATTTACAGTGCACGCTCCGTTGTCCCAGCGAACCCTACGGCGATCCGGTCGCACGATTTTCCAATTTCTTCCAGCATCGGTCGTAATGATATTCCATTTCCGGCGTCTCGGAATCATTCAGCCACCGTGACCCGCATCTACCCGGCCTCCCGGCGCGGAGAGTAGTCCATCGAAGGATCCCGCTAATCCATATCCCCGGCGGACAGCATCGACCTGAACCCGGCCCAGCTCTTTTTTACGGGGTCGTTCCAGCTGGAAACGAGGGAACTTTATAATTACGTAACGATATACTGGCAGCGGCGGCGGCATTATTCGCATATTTTCTTAGCGTGGGACGAGTTTCACCGTGAAAAATAAAGTCCGGGACGCCGTCAGGGGTGAAGAGAGAGAGAGAGAGGGGGAAGAGGAGAGCCAGGAGGGTGGGACGTGCACGCGAGCCGCATATTTTCAAGTGTAAAACTTTAGGAGCAGTCGATACCCGCGCATCACCGGATGCACGCGCTCTTCTCCCGTGCCCTGCTCCTCCGCGCTCTCCGCCTCGGTATATTCCTCCCGAAAGCGAGCAGAGCGCAGCTGTCACTCCCGGTGAGCTTCGGGCCGCGCGTGTGTGTGTCTCGCAGTCCCTCCGCTCCATTATTTCAGTTCAGGAAGAATTAATTTTTTAACGGCGGACCGCGCGCAGCCCCATACCCGGGACACGTGTGCCCGCCGCTCTCCCAATGCTCGCAGGTTTTTCCTTTTAAAAAAACGGCTGGGAAATTTACATTTTCGTCGTCTGTTTTTCATTTCTGCTCGGCCGTCCCCGTTCTGATCCCCCCCCCCCCCCCCCGTCCCGGCGCCCTCTTCCGCGCTGTTTCTGCGACTGCTACCACCCCCGATCCACTCCCTCGTGGCTACTGTTCAAGTAGATTTTTGCACGGAAACTCGGTCGGTCRATGTGTGTGTGTGTGTGTGTGCGAGCCCGACGCTCTTTTTTCCGTACGCGTTTCGGTGCCGAGCCGCCACGCGGTCCAAACTTGTAAACAATTTTCGCCGGCATTCCGATACCAGGCAGGCTCGTTCGCCGCAGCCGCGTGTTTGCTCCGGCCCCGGCCCCGGCCCCGGCCGCGATCCCGTCGCGTTCGTATTGTCGATTTTTTCAAATTCTGCACAACATCGAAAATTGAGCCCCGGCTACGCCGCCCACCCTCCCCGCCGCCGACCCCGTAACGGCGCGCAATCGCGTGCTATTCGACGGCCGGATTCTGAAATGAGCCATGAACTATGGAGATTTAAGGATAACATTGTTACCGAACGCAGGTTGTTGCGCATGTCGTCCACAACGCTTTGCATACGAGCTGTGCGTGCGCTTTTCGATCGAATCCTACTGTACTAGGGAACCGCTGACCCGCGCTGTTTAGTAACAGTGGGAGACATCGGGGTGAAGTAACGTTTAGATAAATCCTGGAGCAGCGTTGCTTTGTTCAAGTTTGCTTCGATATCGATCGACGTCGTGGTTACTCGAAACTTCCGCTGAACTTGTGACACGTTTTCGTTTACATCTATGTATAGTAGTATTGCGTAGCAAATACAAAGTAGACTATAAAATAGACTAGCGATAAGACAGAGAAATAGGAACGAAGTTAATAACCAGTAATTGGTACTCCTCTTTGATTCTGTATCTTATTTTTTTTACTTTACTCTGCTAGATCACTGTTTGTAGGTCAAGGTCGAAAAATAAATAAATTACTGCTAAAGAAGGCATTTAAAGTTCTATTTTCC
>NW_027582857.1:0-2857 GCF_028453695.1 Augochlora pura
CTAATCATTTGCTGTGTAAGACATGGGACCAGTTAGTGTTTACTGGCAATGTACCTGATTCATTACTCTTACGCCATCTTACGATGCTTTAACCTTTATGACAATAACCAAAATTGTCAACGTTTTTACCATTACTGTTTTATATATCTTTTGTGTAATTATATAAACATTCATTTATATTTGTTGTAGATTTATTACTGCAATGAGTAAACATATGTATATTATACACCATGGTCAATAGGCCCCACAGAAACGTCAGACAAAAGCGTAGAAAATAGGATCAGGCGGAGCCTTCATTTGTTCCCCCTGCCCTGCAAAAATCCCTGAGGACTTCTCCCTCAGCTCTGAGTAGTAGAAGTCTTTCAGTTTTTATTACATCGTGCTCGAAACAGAAGCTCCCCTTTCGTGCAACCTCTCCTCTATTATGGGACGCATCAACATGGGATTTATTTGTACGCGAGGAGGTTCAGTTAAACTGCCTATCGATGTAAAACCAACCTAAATTCGTGGAATGAATTAAAAGTTGAAGAAAGCACGAAGAAACGATTTTCAAATACCTCGTCAGATATTTCCTACGTGCCGGATGCTGGAAGGTATCAACGAGAGCTTCGCGTGTAACCGGGAAAAATGAGAAAGTGAAACGTCGAGACCGCAGAAACAACAGACGCATACCGAGAACGCATATTGAACCTTGGAGAAACAACCGGGGATGGGATAATGGAACGCACGGGACAGATAGAGGCGGGAAAAATGCACCGCGAAGGAAATAATATGAAATCCGAAGATCGTCCGTGTCGTAGAATGAAAGAAATAAGTACGTCGAAACGCGCGGGCACATAAGTATGTATCTACGAGAGCCGAGAGCAGATGACGAAGTGGAAAAACGAAGAAGGAAATTGCGGAAACGATGGGCAAGATCACCAAGCGGGTAATAAGGCAATGCAAGAAGAAACGACGGTGTGCCGTGGCCAGGACGAACGAGAATTGCGGGGAGGGCCGACGGAACGGAGAACGAAACTGAAGGAGTCAAAGGAACGGATGACAAAGCTCGAAGAACCGCGGCCAGGCGCCACGAGAAATGAAATATGAAAGACCGGGGCTGTATCGACTGACGTGAACCGAAACGCGGCCATGTTGAACGTCTCGAACGGCTAACCGGTGAAAGGAAAATGGCAGCAGACGGGCTGGAACGGACAAGAATCGGAAGTAACCGAATTGCTGATGGGGACGAGATCAAAAACAAAACTGATCGGAACCGAGTATTCGAAAAAAGACAACGCGCGTTACGTGACCAGGGTCGGGAACATCTCGTGAGAAAGTGTGCAACAGGGTAAATTTGCTTTTTCTTTCGAAGATGAAAATTGATTATTAAAATGTGGTGTACCTCAAGATTCTAGAGACAAAGAACTAACAGAGAAGTCTTGTTAACAAATTGTTCATTCTTCTACAAATTCTCTTCTACCGCAATTCGCGTGTCTTTCACAATTCGGTAATTCATTATATCAACTCACATTTTCCTCCCAATACTTGATCATTCCATAATATCGACTTAATCAAAATAATCCCACAACTTCAACTCGGCAATTGAATTTCGGTTCGGTGCGAAACAGTGTAACGGATCTGTAAATACGGATGATTGTCAAATAAATATCGTTCGTATTCACATATTTGACCTTAATTGAACTAATCACTACAACGCAGATAATGTTAAAGATAATATTTAACAGAATATAAAGTACAGTTACTCGATCTAATATTCGGACACCATGGTATTTGCGTCATTATGGCTCTATATATTGATTTGAAATAGTTCTATCGAATTTTCTGACCTGTTATGGTTTAAAGTACATATCCTAGTTTTCAAATATGTAAAATCACGTATTTTATTTTTCATTACCACATACATAATGAATTATAAGCCGAATTAGGCCCCATTTTAATGTTGAAATAATTCTTGTGCTTGTTTGTAAACATCAAGTGCTTGTTGCAGCTCAGTTGATTTCTGTGGATCAGTTTCCTGTGATATTTCCTCGTTTCTATAAGAATTTGTGAAAATGGGTAGGAAAAATAAAAATACCTCATTTGAGATCCGACACTTTCTAATATATCGCCGAGAAAAAGGGCAATCATATCGAGAAATTGGAAAATTATTAAACTTAAGTAAGAGTACCGTTGCGGACATTATGAGACGGTATAAAGATGAAGATCGCCTAGAATCTATCGCTCAAAAAGGACGACCGCGTGTTCTTAATGCTCGTGAAAAGCGATCAATTATTCGGAAAATTAAACTTAATCCGGGTTTGAGTGCTCCTATTTTGACTGCAGAATTATATGAAGAAACTGGGAAGAAAGTACACGTGGATACAGTTCGCAATGCCTTAAAAGAAGCAGGATATAATGTTAATGTAGCTAGGAGAAAGCCATATATAAACGAAATAAATCGCAAGAGACGTTTAACATTTGCTAAGGAATTTATTTCTAAAACACAATCATGGTGGTATGATGTGATCTTTGTGGATGAGAGTCAATGTTATGTCTCTATTATCAGCAAGCGAAAATTAGTGTGGCGTAAACCAAATAAACAATTCCAAATAAATAATATGAAACCGACGATGAAACACGGTGATGGAAGCCTGATGGTATGGGGTTGCATTTTGACCGCCGGAGTAGGAGAGTTAATTTTCATTGATGGAATTTTGGATAAAAACAAGTAGATATATTAACTTAGATATATTAAAACAAAATTTAATAAAAAGTGCAACGATTATGGACATAGAAAACACTTTCAAATTTCATTAGGACAATGATCCTGTTACGTACTGATTGTCCCTATTTTGGTCAAACCATTAAAGGAATT
>NW_027582858.1:0-2855 GCF_028453695.1 Augochlora pura
CGAGATATAGATTCGTACATTTGTACGAACCTACGCGCGGGAGACTCCGCATAATGTAGAGCCCAGGAAGAAATCATCCAGTAAGGGAGCGGAAGTGTGTTGCCCCATGAGTCATCCTCCCAAGAAGCAGAGCTATAATAGGTACCCACATCTCCGTCCAAACGGGCAATCTCGTATATGAGGAGGGTCAATGTGGATGACGGTGTTATACGTCAAGTCTGAAATGACGCTAGCGAACGGAAATGCAGCATGATGGTGCTGACTCATCTCCATTCCTGTCCACATCCGGAGACCAAACCCATTCATAGACAACATTCGACCCAGGGACAGAGACAGTGCAAGGGCCTGCATTGTTATGGTGGTCTGTAGTCCTCCTATGTTCTCGATGGAGTAGCTAAACTCTTCTAGCTCCATCATATTTAACCCAATCAATACACGATAGATGGAGGTCGCCGTGTGGACGCGATAACCGACACTCAGAGCGTTCACGTTGTTACTGCTCCACGCCACGATGGAATAAGAGTAGGATTTACTATCATCGTAGTAGTCTAGTGTCCTAGTAGTTTGGTACCATGTCGGGCTCATGCAACAAGGTGACAAAGATGAAAAGTTGTAGCCATTGAAGAGAGACGACATTCTAGATGACCGTTCTGCCTCTGTACCCTCCCATGCGTCCTTGGTATATACAGAGGAGTCGCCGAGCTCCCCTCCTCCAAAAGTCCAGCCTCCTGCAAGGTTTTTGTCATATGAGTGTGAAGTAGAGTTGTACTCTACAAAGGGTGTTACAGGCATGATTGAGCTGAGTTCAGCAGCCATGGTCAAGGCGACCCGCATGGCCCCATCCTGAGACAGGGTCCTACCTATTACGTCTACAGCTGCTCGCATGTTATTTGCTGCTGTTTTATACCCATCATCTGTTGTCTGTGCCATGACTGAGTCGGTTATATCGATAATGTAGGTCTGGACTATTTCGGTAGTTAAGTTGGGCGATTTCCTGTCTCCGGGGTATACCTTACAAGAAGTATTTCCTAGTCTGATGTGGGTTGCGGTGTGCATTGAAGTGTCATCAGTGAGCACTAACATTATGTTCAAGTGCCCACCGATATGAACACTGTGTGAAGCGGGTATTGCTGAGAGGTTGCATACAAGTTTATTTTTAAATTGCTTGGTAGGGAAGTGGTTATAATAAGACTTCCAGGTGTAATTAGACCTTCCAGCCCAGACTATAGATGGTAAGTACATGGTGACGTACTGGAGTAACCAAGGTACGCCTAACATATGAGACGTCACTGGAATAGCGGTCCAGGACGAGTCAATTTGTTCGGTCTGGAAGTACTTGATGTCTCTACTTCCGTTGAAAAAAGCATCAGCACCCCGAGTGATGTCGGTGAACGCTGGCAAGGTGGAGCACATAATCCGGATCTTCAGAGACGCACGGTCTTTGACGTCCAGTGACGTCCAGTGGTGTCTCATGCTCCCGGGGTCCGTCCTGTACACGCCTCTGATGAAATGTGCCACGGCTTTGTCTAATATGAAAGCCTGAGGCATGGCAGGATATGCAAACAAAAGACCCCTCAACAGCGGCGCTGTATCTATCCAAGAGGCGTTAGTGTTGCCTACTGAGCTCAGGAGATAAGACACCGCTGGAATGTCCCTCACCTGCATTCCACGTGCCGAGGGTGCCAACGTGTTATTCAACATGTCCCTGACACTAAAGCGTCCAATTAAGGTGGTGGCTGCGGCTGACCAGGCGGGTTGTTTTGCAGCCTCCGACTGGTGTAAGGTGTCAATTACTGTAACTGCACGTATGGGGATTTTTGATGCCGATGCGCCCCATGGTTTATCCGTTGCTCCAGAGGGTGGTATTGGAGCCTGGAAACTTACTAGTTTAGATATGGAACTAGTGGGACTCTGAGGGCCGTGTGAGATGATAGACAAGTCTGTATATGATGAGGACGTAGAAGCCGGTTCATCCGAACGGCCCGCAAGGTCTCGTACATAAGCTGCACCGAGACGCTTCTCCAATGTAGATGTTTTTACCAAGGTATGTTCAACAGACATGAACATCTTGGAACTCCTCACCATGTCGATTTCTCTAGATGAGTACACCCCCGTTCTACTTGACATGTAGACCAGAGCCTCTCTCTTTGTCAAGAACTTGGGATCCGTATGGTGCCGGTCCTCATGGGTGTCTTTTTCACAGGTGTCTTTAAGTATGTCGTCTTTGGCAGTGATAGAAAGAGGGTACATGCGAGACTGTGTATTCCACCCAGTAAAATTTATAGAACGGGAATACGCAACTTTCGGCTTGTCCATCGCATATGGAAGTTGCTCTAGGGTGGTACAGTTGCTTCCTACCACGGGGAGTGGGGAGCAAAAGACTGACTTGAAGTCGTCTGCGCTCGGAGGATGGCTTATGGTGGGATGCCACACCCCCCGATCTATAGGTTGTATTCCAGGTTCCATGGTGCCTAGCTACACAAGTCTTGGTTGAAAAGATGCACGCACACCTTCTTTAGTATCGTCTCTGCTGAGTGGAGGCGTGCTACTAATACTATCACTCCAATCAATATAACTAATATCGTAATAGCCAATATTAGCTGCACGAACAGTATAATGTGTACTGTTCGTAGATTGTGGTGAGATGTTTTATCACCTAACACTAAATCAGTGTCTTCGAATTCTTCGTCCATATATGCAGAAAGACTGATAACTTGTCGATTTCTGCCTTCTCTTCGTAGAGGTTTATCGTTTCTGTGCTTCAAAAGACTTGTAATATCCGAGAGTAAGTCTTTTTCGGGGGGCAAAAAACGATCTCTACCTCCCTTAACTCCATGGTGGGCGTCGGGATATCG
>NW_027582859.1:0-2854 GCF_028453695.1 Augochlora pura
GGAGTTGGTATTTCATTGGCTACTTAAATTATCTTAAAACCAATGAATATTAGAGAGATGGCCAAGAAGAGGGGACAGCGGAAATCTGGGAATTCTCCGATTTTCATTGTATTTAGCGTAGCTGTCGCTGGCCATATCCCTGCTCATGGCCACATCTGGTATCGGTTGTCGAAGGCCCGAAAGCTTCGACGCGGTATTATGAAGAATCTACCTGGGGTTCGTCATAACTTAATTACATGGGTCGCTCGCGACGCAACATATTGTTTATTTCATGTTTAAAAGTGTGTCACATTCTTCACCTCAACCAGCTCTACTACCTTAAGTGGTCATAGGGCATCGCGACTAACGTTGTCTTTGTAGAATCGAGGCCTTACAACCCTCGTAGACCGGTCAGTGGTCTCAGTGTTAGTTCGCGAGAAAACAGCAGCCATTAATATTTACAATCAGTCCGAATTCTGCTTGGTACTCCTCCCAAGACGTAGAACCGTTATGACGCGTCGGTTTCATCACGTATCCCAAATCGGATACGGAGCGCATCGTTCCTTGTCGCGAAGGCAATAATGGTATCGACTGGAAAGTGGGCACAGATACTCTCGGATAAGAAAGGTTTCTCGCAATATTTACACTATTTACACTAGTTTCCGAGTGTCCCAATGAGGAGGATCCCGCAAAATTTACAATATTCGTACTGTGCAATGAGTCCAATAGCACCTGACATTGGCTGTCGATCCTTGAAATCCTCCCTTCCAACTGAGCTTCTCGTTCGGATGCAGCAGCCTGCTCACGTTCCTCGTGCTCAATTCTGTCAGCTTCCAGACGTGCCTCGAACTGCCGATGCTGCTCCTGTAACTGCTCGTTTATCCCTCGTTGAAAGTTTTCGAAGAAGATCGCCAATGTCAGTGCCACGTCTTCAAGAGATTCTTGAATCCCGGAAGAGCCCCCAATGTTGCTCGTTTTCTGCGAACGCCGCAGCATCACGTTTATTTAATACAATGAACACAACTTTTAACAATTATTAACTATATCAGTATGCAACGGCTTGATCGATCAGTTGGCTGACTAGCTCGACAGACAGATTGCGAGTCCGTCTTTCGACTGATTGTCGATTCAACGCTTCCATTGACAACCCCGAACTTCTTACATTTTCTTAAGGGTTGTTCACCGTGAAGTAATTTTTCATTATGGCGACTTCATATGAACAACCGCCGTAACAATATTAACTAATCCAGTTCACTTAAGTTTATGAAATGTTAAAGAAAATGCATCTTTATCTGGTAGTCTCCTCCTTGGAAATCGCACAGTGATCTCCCTTCATCGCAAAATTCATACACATATACCCCATCGGCATATTCACTAGCAGTACGAGACATGAGTAGTTTTCTGATTTATCCTACCAAATATACATATTCAGTGTGTCGGAGTGTTCAGCGAAATGCACGGAACATGTGGGTGAGGAAAAGTATTCATTTACCTGCCGTTTATTGCACCTCATCACCATTGATACTTACTATAAAAGGCCTACGAGGGAACGAGTCAGTCAATCCAGGCCAGCGTGACTCTCAAATACACGCAGGAAGCAGCGCTCAACCTCGGCTAAACGCTACAAGTTCCGGTGTATCAATCCTAGTGTAAAATAGACTTCAAGACCAGAATTCAAGCAATAAGTCTCAACAGATATCCAACACGGAGTGCACGAAGACAACCGTCCTCCAGAGGCTGTCGCGCAAGCGCACGGCAACTTTCTCGGACGCCCCACCATCTCAGAGAAAACATGCGGGTTCACCTTTAATACTCGACGAAGAAGTCAAAGTCACAGAGGTCATCATGCTTCAGGCCAACATCCCCACAAGAAACCGATTCGATGTCCTGACCTCCTTCGCCAGCAACACCAAGACATAATCAGGTGAGATCGAACAAACCCCCTCCCCTACATCCCAATCTAACACTACTAATGCCAGCCTAGCTTCACATGCCAAGCCATCCCCGATATACATAGATAACTTTGATGGCAACATCAAAGCCCTCACCCAAGCCTTACTGGCCAACTACGGCCCCAACTTTAATTTAAAATACCTTGGAAACAAGGTAAAAATCGCCCTTGGAGACCCGGAATCCTACCGCGACCTTCAAAATAAACTTAGAAAGGCTGACAAACCTTTTCATACGTTCACCCCAACTACGAAAAACTTTTAATCGTAGTTCTATGAGGGTTCCCAAACATGGAAGCCCAAAACATTCTAACAGAAATTGAGGGATTCGGGATCAAACCCACCTCAATTGTACCACTAGGAGGGAAAACTCAACACACTAACAATACAAAAACTCACTCAACATACAAAATAACCTTTGAGAACGGCACCACATTCAATTCAGTTAATAAAATCGGGTACCTCTTCTATACACGTGTCTACTGGGAGAAATTCTTCTCTAGGAAGAATTACACACAGTGTTTCAGGTGCCAGGCCTTCGGCCAGTCGTCTAGGAATTGTAACCTTCCCCCCGAAATGCGTTAAATGCGCAGGGGCACACTTAACCAAAGACTGTACAAAACCCAGGGACACCCCCGCCACATGCTCCAACTGCCGTGGAGATCACACGGCCAACTATTCCCAATGTCCTGCACTATTAAAATATATCAATAGAAAAACCCCCTCAATAAAAATAACAACGCTATCCCCGCCACCCATTACACTTCTCCCGGCCCCGCCACCCAAGAAGCAGCTCTTCTCATATAAAGACGCCTTCTCCACCCTAAAACCAGCCCCAAACAATTCTGCCCCCGCCGAACAATTTGGAATAGCCATGAGTGTTCCGTCCCGAAGGATCAATCGCCCGGAATTTCTACCGATGGGAT
>NW_027582860.1:0-2853 GCF_028453695.1 Augochlora pura
GTTCTCCATCGCGCGCGTCGGTGGTTCGGCTGCGAAAGGAGAAACGCTTGTATAAAATACGAGCACCGGTAAACATAGCGCGCCACGAGAGAGCAGGATGTCAACAGCTCTCCAGGGACCCGCGGCCGACTATCGGGGGGCCCTGGTCCCGAACGCGGACACGAATCGAACCATTGATCGACTACTCACTCACGGTTCCACGCGGCACGAATACGGAGCCCACCGCTCGAGCACACGGGCCTCTCTTTGTGCGCACCTTCGATTTTTGCCCGCTCCTCGCCGCGGCAACAGGGAATTAACGATCGCCGGGAGGGAGAGGGACAACCGTAATGAGCTTTAATTGATTACAAGGTACGCGTACACGCGTAACCACCGACTGCTAGACCTCGGTGAGTAATGAGCCGCGTCTTCGCGCGATTATTAATTCATAAAGTGCAGCCAGCCACCTGCGATTCGAATCACCGTGCTCGGACGCTCTGAAATGTTTACGCGACAGCTTCCTGTAGAGAGCACCTCGCGCGCGCCTTAAAAAGGAAAATGAGAGGCCTGATAGCGCGGGATCACGCGATGCATCGATACCGCCGAGTGTTGAGGCCTTTGCAGAAGTGGTAGCAGGCCCGATCGCTGAAACTGTCGTGTTCATCTTCGCGGACGGTTCGACGTCGTTGAAAGAGGACGCAGCCACGGATGAAAGTATCCTAAATTGATGATATTTGATAGCGTATCAAGAAGATGCCAACACGGATTATATTAGGTTGTACCGGCGCGTCCTTTTCCCGACGTGCGTGCCTGATGTCGTTAGGCAACGCGGACGTCGTCATCATTATTAAACCGAGACGATCTCCGCGGACAACCTATTATTACATCGCGCGACTCCTGAGAGGGTGTGGGAATTCAATTCAGCGTCGCGGACACGCTTGAACGTGTAACGACACTTGCAACGGTGCCGAAAAGGTAACAATCTCGCCTTGATATTATTTATCACAGATTAATTTTCTCTTAGAAATCCAATCCATAATTCTTCTGCTTTAACCCTTTGCAGTACGACTCTATTCATGCTGCGTGGATTAGCATTTATTTATCCTTAATATTTTTATTAATAAGGTGAGACGATTATTCTTTCTTTTTTTATCTTTATGCGCCTTTATTTCTAGACTTTGATATCAGAAGAATTTATTTTTATTTCGATGTAGTGAAAATTAATAATGTTAATATTTATTAGCATGGAATCTTTGTCACGAGTCTGTCTCGTTATTATAGTGCAAGGGGTTAAAAAACAATTAACCACGCACAGTTCAAATCCAGTTTGACCACCATATTTTTCTTGCAAATTGCAGTAACATAAACCAACTCGTTCGATTCCTTCAGCGGTGTTCCTCGCTGGTAACCAGCGCCGCAAGCGATAACCGGGAGACCTCCAAATCGGGAACCCTATCGCAGCTGGCCTAGCGATTAGCCGAACAAGCGTATCCGGCGCGGAAGGTGGCAATCTCGCCGAAAAATTCCTTGTCGGGAGCGTAACGCGTAATAAGACGTTCCATTTCCTCCCGAAGTAAAAGTAAGTGCCAGGTTGTGGCGATCGGGAGCGAGCCGGTCAGCTTGCGTCCGCGGCGCGCGCTTCTCTCCACCCGAGGATCGTCTGCTCGCTCGTCGATTTACGATCGTCGGAGGGGTGCTAAAAGCGACGGAGCAGCGAGCGCGCGCGCGCGACGTCCTTCCTCTCCGACCAGCGTTCGCGTGCACATCGAGAAACACGGTGGAGGAAAAAAGATGGACGAACGATGCGAGTCGGCGCGGCCCAATTACTTTAAATTGAGTTATAACCGGATCAAATTGCCGATAATTGGCGGCTGCATAGGTTTAATCGGGCGCCACCCCCTCCCACGTGTTCCCGTTGTTTCTCCGCTCTTCATCATCTCGCCACTCTATCTCGCCTCGGCCGGTGTGGCTCGTATGAAGTTATTCCGCAAAGTGGCCTCCGAGATGAAACCACGACGACGATGAACGGGAGAGAACGAGGATGGCGGCGGCGCGGACGAGGGAGAGGGGCGAGGAACGTCGGAAGGAAGAGGAGCTAACGAGAGAAAAAGAGGGATTCCGTCGTCCGTAGAGAGCGGCCTTATCCTTCAACAATACAAATTGCTGATTATGCGCCCGGCTTTTACGTGCCTTCTAATTGGGCCGCCTCGGCTCTTGGGAAAGATCGACCGATCGCACGATCGGCCCTCGTTAACCCCTAACGCTATCCGTGCACGCCACGGTTCCGCTCCGAGCCCCGCCGCGCTTCCCTCACGGTGCCGAAGCGGACGGCTCGCGACGACGTAGGCTGCACCCAGAGAGCGCGCGCGCGCCCTCCTCTCCTCTCCTCGCCGCGCCGATTCCAGCCGCGGCGGGCCGCGCGTATATGGACATGCAGGAAGTCGTAGCACGACGGTGGACCAGTTCCGAGTGTCGTCCCTTTTGACTATCGAAATCTGGATCGAGGGTCGACCGTCTCGTCGCGCCGATTCCGCCTCGCGTCGATCGCTCTTTATGGGACGCGTTCCCGCTCCGGGTACACCGCGCTTTCACCCGCGGATTTTATCCGGCCCGACCGGATGGGCTGTTGCGCGCCAGCTGGTGCCTCGCCGCCATCGGATTCGGATTCGGATTCGGCTTCGGCACCGCCGTGGACAGTCGTATCGCGAGCCGCATAAACGCTGCCCGCGCGATCCGCTCTTGCCTCGCTCCGTTTGCCGAGTCCGCGCCATTAGGATAATTTTATTGGGCAATTATGGCCGGTACGGTAGGGCCGGTCTCGTTCGGACCGATTCCTTCGCTTGTATTTCGTTCCCGGATCGCTTTCGGGCTCTC
>NW_027582861.1:0-2852 GCF_028453695.1 Augochlora pura
GGTAAATTATAATTGTAATTTATAATACTAAGTTATAATTTTAATTTGTAACATAATTTATTTGCAACAATATTAATGAATTTCCCTATTATATTGTAACTATAGATTTACATTAACTATTATATCTATAACATATTTATATCTATAACATATATCAATTACATAATAAGTGATAGACAAAGGCTTTTATTATTACCAAAGTTTATATATCTCGAATAAAACGCATCCAATTTTGTGATTCAAAAATCACCGAAACAAAAGGGCAATCGATAAATAAATTAAATAAATAGAAAGTTAATTACGCCGTGAAACAAACCGAAAGACACGGCGATTGGTTGCCGGCGCGCGGCAACCGACCGCGTTGCCTTACCGCGAAATGTAATAATAACAACGGAATTCGATAACTTGTTTCAACCTGGAATTGAGTGATTTAATTCGGCTACCGGGCGCGCTGAAACGCGCCGTCAGAATTACGTCCGATAATAATAACGTCGTTCGTCGGCTACCACGCCGGAATGTACCTATAATTACCCGAATTAACGTTTTCGATTTAGAAACAGTCTTCAATAATTCGCAGCGTTTAAAATCAGTTCGCGGCTTAAAGCCGAGTCGTCTATTCGATTTGTTAATCCCCTCCCCCCTCTATCGAGTGCCGCTCGTTATTATTGCGAACAAGTGAGAAACTATGGAATACAAAGCGGGGTATTTATTAAATTATTTAATAAATCGCGCAGGGGAATACGAATTAAAATATTCATTTAATTATACGAAATACTGTGACCATTCGCAATTACTTCGATGATTAATCGAATCGCAAATGTGTATGTATTTGTATGCGTGTTTTGCTATAGTTTTCTTGATACGTACGAAACGAACAATTGCACGTTCGACAAATTTTCCAATCTAAGCTTCAGCGATCTTTGTTCAAGACAATTTCACGTGCACACAGATCACAGCTACACTCTCAACAATTTTTTGCAAATCGACGCTAAAATCTATAAAAACAATTCTCGAACATGTTACAACAATTTTAACCCTTTGCGCTCGAATGGTGACCACTAAAATTGTTCTGTTAAGTTCCAAAATAATTTTTATATGAGCCAGAAAAATTCTTTCCCATTTTCATTAAAAATGGCTTCGAGTGCAAAGGGTTAACCTCGCCGCAGAAAGTCAGAAAGCCGCTAGAGTCAGCAAAGGGTTAACGCATAAACCCGCGCCACTTTTTCCCGAATTCGCCGAAAGCAAAGAGGGGATTCTCGGTGTAATCGTAATAACGTGTACGCGCGGTGACAAACGACCGCGCGGGGGACCATTAAACCAAATATTGTGCCAGGAGCTTAGTCCTTAAGAGGCCCCGAGACACGCGTCCAAAGAGGGGAGGGGAGAGTGGATGAATCGCGCCCCTCCCCCCCTTGAAGTTGGTCCACGTTTAATTCGGTGGAGGAAGGCCAATCGATCACGGCAATGCTCCACCGGCGAACGACGATTGTCTCGCTCGCCTAGCGCACCCTTCGCTCAACCAGCATTCCCGTTCATTGTTGCAGGTCCGTGAAACGCACAGCCAACCAGCCAGGACAACGAGAGATCGATACGGCCGACGATATAGGCGAGGATAACGGTGCGAAAATCGTCGCGGAGGACAGGGAAGCGTCGCGGAGGACGGAAAGCGTCGCGCGCGGCTTTACGTCGTCTCTAATTGACAGCCGGAGAGAGGGGCGGGGGTGCGCGTTATATCGGCCAAGTGGTGGAACATCGCTAGGCTGCGGGACGAAGCCGAGACGGGGTAGGAGAGAGAAGAGAAAGAGAGAAGAAAGACTAGAGAAAGATTGAGAGAAGAAGAAAAGATAGAAGAATTGAGAAAGCTAGAGAGAAGAAGAGAAGATAGAAGAATTGAGAAAGGTAGAGAGAAGAATAGAGAAAGGTAGAGTGAAGTATAGTGACAAAGAGAAGGAAGAAAGGAGAGAAAAACAAAGGAAGAGAAGTAGTGGAAGAAAAGAGAGAAGAAGCAAAGACAGAAGAAGAAAGGGTAGCAAAGCGTCCAAAACTAAAACAGTGCGCACGAAACGTCCAACATCTTCGCTCACCTTCTTACGTCCCCACTTGGATCACCCTGGAACCCAAAGGTCCAACCATAAAGCTACCTCACCTTCGACCACCGCCAAAAAAAGCCGCTAAATTTCCGCGACACAGCCAATAGCAGCAAATTAACAAATTCCAACAAAGCAGAAAACAAAGCTCCCACCTCCCTTAAAAAATAATTACTCCATTCTCGCAACAATTAACCACCAATTAACAATTAACACCACTCTCGTTCGTCTCTGGTTTCCTCTCGATTCTCGATGATCTCGAGCAGGCGACTCGGTTGATCCTCCAAGCCGGACATTAATAATGTCGAGCGATCGACCAGAGAGCAGCCATTGAAAGAGAGAGAGAGAGAGTGAGAGAGAAAGAGAGAGTTAGTGCAAGCGCAGGCCTTCCTCGAGCACACTTCGCCCAAATGGGTTAAAGAAGACCGCGATGGACGGCGCGACTCCGTGCTGCTCGCAAAATGGTGATCGTGCTGCCCTCATGGAAACGCAACAAGTGGCGAACCGCTCCTTATTCCTGAGCCGCGACCGATGCTAGCCGGCAGAGGGGACAGCGGATTCGATCCAGGGCCCGTCACCTCAGATCCGAGGATCTTGCCAGTCGTGCTGGCCTGTCGCGATCGGCCGATCGCCGCTTTGTCGCGCTCGCTAGTAGACGGGGGAGCTTTGTTGTCACGTGGATAAGGGAGAGCTTTGTTGGAACGTGGACACGGGAGAGCTTTATTGGTACGTGAACACAGGAGAGCTTTATTGGCACGTGTAGAA
>NW_027582862.1:0-2851 GCF_028453695.1 Augochlora pura
TGATTTATAAACAGTGTCAAATTGACGCCAGGAAGGGATGAGGGTTGATCGATTAATTGGTGAAAGGATCGAGTACCTACCACGCTCGTTCGTTTATTAAATTTGCACAGTGTGTAATTGCATCGCTCCGGAATAATTCTGATATTTCAGCATTGTCTATTATTTTATCATCCTCGTGCACAGCCTGCCGCTCAAATTACCGGCGCTCTGGTTCGTTTATTTGATTTTACACGGATTTGTTTTGCTATAGTTCGCTATCGTTCGCTTCCGACTAAAACTGGAAGCTATCCGGAAAAATCAATCGAATGCCGTCAAAGCAAACGATATTCGCAGGATAACGCAACGTTTTACCACCGGTTGCAATCATTTCTTGTAAATTCGATTGTTGCGGAAGTAGAAGCAATTCTTTTATGAATCTTTATCGACTCAATATACTCAAAATACAGCAATATACGCAACATAGTTTTTTAAATTATTAGGTCGGAAGCCGCGTATATTGCGGCAAAAGTTATTGCATTATTTTTATCATTACACATTTATTTGTCAAACATATATCCTTTTTCTTCTATACTTTACATTAAAATTTATAGTACATAATTTCTCTTTGTGTAAAAAAGAACTTGGTATAATTATACAGGGTGTTCCAAAAGTCTCTCGCAATTGGGAAGTAAGAAGTTCCTGAGATTATTTGAAATAATTTGTTCCTTAGCGGAAATGCAATCTACCGCTTTGTTTATGAGTTATTAATGAAAAACATTGGCCAATAAGAGGGGAGTTCGGCTGACGCGAGGTGGCCGAGCCAGAAGACCTCGCCTCTCATTCGTCACCGTTTTTCGTTAATAACTCATTAATAATGCCTTGAAGAAAATTTTGGTAAAGAAAAAAGTTGTTTTAAATGATCTGAGAAATTTCTCATTTCATGATTGCGAGTGATTTTTGGAATATCCTATATAGTATAATGATATATGCAGCAAGGGCATAGGTCGAGAATGAGTCAAGACTGAAAACATGGCTTGCAGAAGATTTTGGGATATTCGATAAGAAGATAATGGAATAACATTTGTATACAGTGATAAGTGGTGACCGTGGAATGTATAACATATTATACATATATAACATACTATACGTATAGTATAACATATTATACATTAGCAATAATAAGAGACGTAACAAGAATTATAGTAATAATAATAACAGTAGTAATAATGAGAAGAAAATGAATGATGATATTTAATATGTATACAAGATATTACAATAACAATGTATAATGTTACTATTATTATTAATGTATATTAATAACAATAAATTTTTCACTACTATTATTAATCTACATTAATAATAAATATTTTAGTATATAAAGATTATCAAATATGTAAAGATATTTTGTGAATATCTTCATTATTAATATAAATTAATAATAATAGTGATAAATTTACTGTTATCAATATAAACCAATAATGAAACAGTTATTGCTATCAGTACAAATTAATAACAATAGTCAAACATATATTGTTATATGTACTATATAAAAATAGATATAATATATATTATATAATATTAACAATACCTAACCGGCACAAAAATTAAGAAAAAATCGTCGCATTCTATGTTCCCGGAATTAAAATTGATCTACAGCATCCGTGTCTCGCTATGAAAAGACATCTTTCTCTATGAATGGTGAAGAGTTGCAAACAGAGAAGGATTGTTTCAAAAGGACGCACGGATCTAATTGCTGGCTAATGAATGTGTTAAGTGGCACCGTTGCAATTAAGAGCAGCGTCCGCTCCTATTTATAGCGAACGAGATCAAAGCCGTGTGTCTCGAAACATAATTCGTCAAATCATGCGTGTACGTGGTCCGGCTATAAATACGTGAACACGGATACAGTTAGGCGAGTCGTATTCCTTTCTTCAACGGCACACGATCCAAGACCCGAGGAAACTATAGAACAGCGTTTTACGAGCGTTTCTGAAAGTCACCGGACCTGAACGCGTCCAAGAAAAATCCGCCCGTATGCACGGCGCGGCCGCTCGTGTGCAGAAACAGAGAAATAGTTCTTCCGAATTCTTGGCTTCGCAGTTTATTTCTTTTCATTCTTCTCTCCTTTAGCGAACCCGTTCGTTTCAAATGTTTCATCGTTCACAATCCGACGAGGAAAAAAATGCATTCCAGGTTTATCGCGAATCTGTGTGTTACTCTGCGGATTAAATTGCCGTACCTAGAGCGAAGATTCATACTTGCATGTTTATGCAAATTCATACTTTAATGGAGTACCGTGGAAATGAAATGTGACGCCGTTTTTTTGTATTAAGGTGTTGGAAACCAATACAGTGTTACTAGAATGATGCCGAGAGATGTAGATACAGTAGCTAATGAAAGATCGAGAGGATAAGAAAAAAGTCGGTAAAATGCATTGCAGTTGAACGATATAGTGCGAATAATTGTAAATTAGAAGTGATTCTCACATTTTTGGTGATATCTAAAGAAAAATACGTTTTTGTATTTCTATTACATTTATGCTGGCATTGAAACAAAAATTTAACGAATTGTCGTACTTCTATATTTCTATTTTCTATTACCTGTAATATTTAAACGAAAAATTTACTAAAATATATTTTTATATATCCATTTTCTGTTATTTCTAATATGGACTCTAAGTAATTCTTTTGTGATATTTGAACCAAAATTTAACAAGATATATTTGTATTGTCTATTAACTCAAATATAATAGATAATAGAAAATACAAATATATCTTGTTAAATTTTGGTTCAAATATCACAAAAGAATTAGACAAAGAATGAGACATTGATGTTACGCTAAAACTGGAAAGATCGTATCTATTACGAACGT
>NW_027582863.1:0-2850 GCF_028453695.1 Augochlora pura
AATATTAATATTTATAGAAATCATGTATAGACATACGAAGATTGCTAAATAAAATTTCAAATAAATTATTCATTTATTCAATTAGAATTTCTAGAAAATTATCGACCGGAGTTGCTGATAATTTGTTACTTTATTTATTTATTACGTATACGTATTATATTATAATCTACTGTATATAATTATCATTGCACTGACATATCGATTTAATATATAATTATATATAATATAATAACAATATACGATGGAAATTTCTAATAAGAATCTGTTAAGTATGAATCTTATTCCATTCTTTCAATATTAGTCGAACAATGAACCTTTACGAGGACAATTTAATTAATTATACTTAGGATTATTTACAATTTTATTCAACAATATTTTCTTAACTTTTGAGACATTTTTTTCTGACATGTCAGTTTTTCTTAAGACCTTTTAATAAAACATGTCAGGATTTAAACAATTTGTCGGGAACGTTTTCTGTTAATATATACACAAAGAAATACAATTTTATTATTGTACATATAACACATATATACATATATATATATATATATATACACACAATATTATTATATGAAATAATATTAATGTAATATTAGAGGATAATAATATTAATATCATATTATTCATATACTTATAATATTACTATTATAATTTTAATAATATTATTACATATAATATTATTATTATTACTGTTATAACATTATTGTACACGTAATATTTTTTACAAACACCGATGTTTTGTCATCGAAACAAATGCATCCAAACGATAAACATGAACTTTCTTCTGGTCCAAAGAAATCATCGAATCGAAAAATGCTTGAATTGTTTGAATTGTGAAGGAAATGGCACGGGAAGTTGTTAATGGAAACTTCGAATTGCAGAAGCGAAAGGGTAAGAACGAGTCCACGGAGACCGGACAATGCAAGCCTTCCACTTGGCCGTTATCATCGCAAGGGTTGTCCGTCCCGAACGAAACAATTCGAAGAAATAGAGAGAAGCAACGAGACTTGACTATCGATCCAGCATTTGCCTGGCCAAGTGACCGATAAAGAAACCGCGCGCGCGAAGTTACCTTTCGACAGGAACGGAGACAATTTTAAGCCTCGCTCGTTGAACAATTCGTTCGAGCGAGTAGATAATGGCGCCAACGTGAATGTAGTCAACCTTGTGCGTTACCTACCACACCCTGGTGCTGGATGTAAAACTCGAGAGAGGTCGGTTTTCACCAGTTTCGAAGAGTGGAAGGTCACAAGTGACAGGAAAATTGATTTTTTTCCCTTCATTCCGCTACCGGTTTCGTTGCGATTTTTTTCGACGCGCTCGCGGAACGGAACCTATTCGGTCCGCAGCTTGCGCGGTTTCGCCTCTATCTGTTCGATGGAATTCGTCGAGCTCCGATCGGCTCGTCCACGAACGGCACCACAGTGCTTCGATTAATGCTGATTAACTGGACAAATCGGCTTACTTAATTTTCTATAGAATAGCGTTAGCTCGTCGTATCAGCTAATGTTGTCTATGTAATCAAATTATATAATAATGTTTTCCTCTTGGCGATGTTACTTAGAAATTCGGCTTTATCGATTCAAGCGAATTAGAAATTCAAATATTTATATATATTGTATCATATTTTTAAAAACAATCGTTGGAAGTTTTTATCTAAGAGTAACAGTCTAATTTAGTCTCTGATATGTCATTTCTTAGACAAAAAATGACAGAAATAAATGACAGAAATAAATTTAAAAAACTCATATTTTTTAATTCTATTTGAACGTGTAATGAAAATTGAAAAATTTCTATAAGCGTGATGACAATTCTATTGAAATCAGTTTTAACACAGAGACATAACCTATAAGCGTTGAAATTCTAATTTCTGATGATTATTGATCGAAAAGGTTCAAAGTTGGAACAAAACTGAGACTTTTGCGATCTGTAATGAAAACTGCATCTGTATTTATGCATTCTACAATATTTATTTCGATTTATATTATGAAGGCAATTTTTAAAAATACTGTACATTATTTCATTCCACTTCTTCGATTATTGTTTGATGAAGTTCATTTACATTTAATTAATTTAGTTAATTTGTTATTATATTGTATAATATAATATTGCATTTTATTGCATTCTACTGTATTGAATCGTATTTTATTGTATTTTATCGTAATATATATCTATTATATTATATTTATATTATATTATATTTATATTATATTATATTTATATAGTATTATATTTATATTATATTATATTTATATAGTATTATATTTATATTATATTATATACTATATTATATTTATATTATATTATATACTATATTATATTTATATAGTATTATATGGTGATTATAGACGGATCCTGTATGTATACAGCAAGTTACGCGGACGCCGACTATAGTTAGCACTCGTGAGGAAAGGGTTAAATCTAAAAGATTTTAAAAAGCGAAGTTAATCGATTTGACTTACATATTAAATATTCATCACATGAAAATACAATTTCATCTAGTGAAGACTAATGATTTAGTTCCACTAATAATAATTTATTACACATTTATTTTAAATTATTGAAATTAAATCTAATATATCACCTTATTTTACCCTATTTTACTATTTTTCAATTAATATTACATTTAAATCAATAACATATATTTCTTTTTATTAATGGAATATTACATCATATTAATTTGTTATAACAAAGCTACAGGACCACACGGTACGCAATAAACATAACAAGAGAGTCTTGTTCAGTTAGTACCACGAATCGTAAACGGAAATATTCCATCGCGTGTTCCTGGGATATCTTATCACGATCTATCGCGCGATAAAGTATTCACCTAGCGTGTAAGAAATAATG
>NW_027582864.1:0-2850 GCF_028453695.1 Augochlora pura
TGCATATAAGTCACTGAAATCTACAAAACACATTTTTTTATATTTCGTTTTCGTCGTTTCGAGTGGTATCAAAAACATGAGAAAAGTATTTTAAACATTGTACACTAAACTAGTCCCTTTAACATTTCATAAAAATTCAAGTCATTTAGGCCAGTTTTAAAAAAGTTATTATTTATTTAAAAGGGGTTCGAATACTTTTTTCCAGGACCGCAGTAGTAGCAGGTCATTGAATTCGTCTTGGGACCAGCTACAATATTATGAAGTATAAAATATATTTTAATAATAAGAAACTCGGAATAACTTCAATTATTTGTAACAAAATTTATAAAAAACTGTATACTGATGAACTTTTGTTGGAAACATTTTGTTAACAGATCATCAAAAATATGTGAAACGTCGTGGACAACTTCAGTCTGGCCACTGTTAAAATACACGTAGAATTACGAACTACAGAGAACAACAGCTGAAAACGTGCACCTGTCAAAGTTCAGAGCTTTCACAGAAACCGAATCTGGAAACTCATATTTTTAAGTATCTCTCTTTTAAACTCTGCTTAAAGTTTACATTGCATTTAACTTTACATTCTTCGTACATTGATCAAACTACATTGATCGAAAATATAGCACATTTCAACATTTTGTAAGGAATAATTGAACCATTTAATTGTAAATCCTATTTCGTAGTTGTATCTGTCTGGAAAGTTATCTGAAAGATTTAATATTTTGAATTTCGTGGTTTTAAACAGTTTTTTTCGAGAGGAAAAAGATGTTGAATAAAAAATGAATATAAAAATCGCAAAATTGAGTTTTGGTTATAAACTCCGGCTTTCCAGACCACTGTGCAGCGTTTATCGATCCCGTGACAAATTGCGCGACGAACCTCTTACATTACCGATTAATCCAGTTTCCAGCGTTTTCAGGTAATGATTTGTCACTGTCGAGCCAGTCCTTGGGCACCTTAATATTCATTAATAACCGCCGGTGTAATTAAAGAAACGGCCGAACTCTAATCGAGCGTAATATTACTTTCGATGTTGTTCTTTCGACACTTACTGCCGGCTCTAATGAGTCGCGAGTAAGTTAGTCAGTTGGTGGTAATACGTTACCCATATGTAAATACTGTGGAGTAATAGTGGTTGCTTTCCCGCGCAATTATTCGTCCTCGGCTGTCGATTACACAACGCTTTCTTATCGAAGACAATTTCGCATTTATTTCCGTTTGCACGCCTCTGACGTGTGGGACGGTCTAAATATATTCCTAGTCATTTCCTTTTAATCTCCTTCGAGCGCGTACCTGCAAATTTCAATTTTCTCGCTTCCTCCTCCCCATAGAATTCTTAGAAAATGCAACGCCAGCTTATATCATCGCTGGTAGAGGAAGTCAATTACAGTATTTAATTTCAACTTTCAAATTTGCACGAAGGTACGATAGATCGATTATCGTAACAGATATTTTAAAGAACGTACAGTGAGAAAGAGACTAGTATTCGAGCAGAATAACCTTTCTATAATTGGATAAGACGATTTAAATTTGATTTAGATGTTAAAAGGATTAGTTTACTTCACAGTGCCTGAAACATTAGTTCGGCTTTGAACGGCTAATATTTTGTTTCTTTCATTTTGCAGGACATACTTAACTTTTTCGAATTAAATTCATTCGCTTTCAAATTAAATAGACGCTTTTGCAAATCAAATTAATTTCGTACATGTTTCAAGGAAAAATAATACCATTTAAGCCTCCGCGAGATTCAGGAATTTAAATAGACAATTTGAATTGTAAAAGATTCTTTTAAATTATAATTAATTCTAAATCGAGATAAATTTAATTGTAACAAATTCTTCATATAAAATTTAGTTCTAATGCAACTTTCAAACGTAAAGAATACTAATGAACGTGGCCATGTTTGAAAAAGTATCATAGCACAAGGGATTAAGATAGGAGAATTTGATTTGGAAAAAGATAATTTTTTTTCGTCAAAACAAAATTTGATTTGTGTGTAAAATTTATTTCTATGATCTCTCTTCTGATAAATACGTAAGCCCTGTTTTCGATGGTTGAATTAATGCATGAACTCACATTTTTTGATGTTCTAACACGCAGCGTTTTTCCTTTCCAACGCAGATAGTACACCTAGCAATATTTGCATAAATACGCGAAGTCTAGACACAATGCTCGGAGTATCCTTGCATTTTCGCTGCAAAACATCCGTGGCGTTTTCAAGGGCTTCTCGGTAAGACGCAAGAAGTCGAAAGAAAATGTTTTTTCGGTGGAGCCTAATTGCCGTGACTAAACGAGACAGAGGAATCTGACCGTCTCTGAGTAAGGCTGCGGAGGATGCCGAAAGGCACAGGTCCCGAAATACGAAATTCTACGGATTGGACGGCACGGTTATAGCAGTTTGAGACATCGATGTCTTGTTTACACTTCCTCGAGCGTAACTACAAGAAGAACGGAATGAAAAAGCGAGTCGACGACATCGAGGAACGTAGTACCGTCCGAGCTGGCCGGCCGGCTGCTGGCCGGATCGTAAAAGGATTTAGTGCCGGTTGTGGGACGAGGTCGTTCCCGGAGATGACGTAGTAAAATTTACAGTGGGCGTACGGCCGTGAAGGCCTTCTTCCGATCGCTTACCTGGCCCCCGTACTTACTCTCCACTGGCTACTCGATCCTTTCTGCTCCAGAACGCTCGAGGATCGGGAGTAAAGGCGCTCTCAAAAATCAACTCTGAGCTCTAGCTCGAAAACCGAGACGCTTCCAGTCTTGACCGTGAACAGATTACACCCCGCGTACAGTGGATCTAGAAACTCTCCGTACACCTCTTGGATTTGCGATAGATCGTTGATGTTTTTT
>NW_027582865.1:0-2850 GCF_028453695.1 Augochlora pura
ACCTAAGTAGAAACAGTAATTTCACTAAACGCAAGGACGATATGGGAACGATCATTGTAAAAGCCGCAGGACAATCATATGCTGACACGCTCAGAAATATGAAAAATAATATCAACATTGACAAAGAAGGCATAAAGATTTCTGGCGTCAGATCAAACAAAAACGGTGAAGTGGTTCTCACGGTAAGAGGTGACCCAGCCAAAGTAGCTGATATGAACAAGCTAATCAATAATAAAATTGTTGGGGTTAAAGCTAGGATAGGAACGAGAAGTATGAACACTAAAGTCATACACCTGAAGCATCTGGATGGAGACGCCAAGGAAGAAGACATCAGAAAGGTCATTGCTGGAAGCCTTTCTGAAAAAGATAGCAAAGAGATAGTAATTAAAGCGCTCAGACCGGCAGCCGCGGACAGACAGAATGCTACTGTCATTGCAACATCCCATGTAGCGGACAAACTGCTAGAACTTAAGACCCTGAGAATTGGCTGGGGTAAATGCACCATAAAGCAGCGAGAAGACCTGACGCAATGCTTTAGATGCAGGGAATATGGACACCTGGCTAAGGAATGTGAAGGACCGGACAGGTCGAAATTGTGCAGGAAATGTGAGGAGGAACACCACACTAACACCTGTACAAATGAAGTAACAAGATGTATGATCTGCCAGGTCAGCGAACACAGAGAGGGTAGCCTACAATGTCCTGTCTACAGGAAGGCTATTCTCGACTCGAGGAAAAAGAGGAGAAACTCGAAGACTGAAATTGCAAACAACGAGCCCTCTGGAAACGAGGGTGATAAGGACAAGACATTAGAAATCAATTGATACCAACACCCTGCCACTAGCGTTAAATTACTGACATATTTACGTATTTATATCATATAAAAATATGAAATATTTTGCAAAAAATAATCTTGAAAATATACAATCAATTTAGAAAATAAATACCTGTAATATAATATAAAATTCTTTAATTAATTTTTCGTCGATCCCAGTTACTTCTGCCGATAATTTTGGGTTTGAAAAAACCTACGAGCTGTATTGCCATCGTTAGATAATCCCCATCTTTGTTTAACATAGTCTACATACAAACCCATCTTTTCTTTAAAATCTTTTTGAATTTGTTCTTTTCGTTCTTTCTGCTGTTTTTTAAAATGATCCGTATTCGCACTCCATTTTTTAAATGATAAATTGTATGATATATGAAGCAAGCATTCTAGGCATCGAATCCATGCATGTAATGTTGAAATTCCGAAACTTGAATTAGAGCTATCGCAGATTTTTGAATTAATCAATTAGAAATTATTCATTTGGGTTGGTGTGGCTCCACAAATATAACATTTCATTGATGACGTTGTATTTGTTATAGCGTTGCAGACTTTATTGTCAACCATAGTTAAGACCATGCTATATTCTATTGTACTTGGTTAGTGTGTGTATATCAAATGTGGTTAAATTTTTTATTTCGTTGCGGATACTATTTATTTCCACTTGAATTATTTCTTTATTTTCTTTAATATATTCAAATCGGATTGGTCGACAAAACCACGGAGAAGATGGTGTTGGATTCTCCCATATTATATTCTGACTTAATTTTGTTTGCAATCTTAAAGGTACCAAGCTCGAAACGAAAATGCTATCATCATCTAAACATTGATTTTGTTTATATCTTTGTAAACCTGTTGCTCCATCGCATCCCCATGTATATTCGACTGTTACATTTAAACCTAATATTCGAGAAACCGTATGGCTTAGTAAGCTTTTTAGTAAGCTTTTCCTGAAGTAACTTATAATAGGACGGCTTTTCCTGAATTAACTTATAATAGGACGGCCACTGATTATTCTTACATTTTATAGCCTCGTTCCGGATCGTAATATATTGAAATTTTGATAAATTTGCCATAATAAATATACTCAGCGCTTTTGTTGTTGAAAACATCTTTCGTTTTTCGATATAGTTAATACGAAAACGTTCATTATTAGGTAAACGAAGTGCAAGGGCTCTTTGATGCATCCTACGTTTCCAGAGACTCAATTTAGCTGCATTTAATATTTCGTCAAGTGAAAAATTATCAGCTAGCAATCGAGCTCCTCTTACTTTTTCCCGCCTCCTACATTCAGTAAATACTTTCTTTCCTTGGTAAACAAGTACGGTGAATAAGTGTGGTTGTGGTGCAGCACTTGTCGATGCAAATCCATGTAACATTGCATTTGGATATATAACATCTTGTTCTAGCCAAATCTTATTTTTTTGTAAAAATCGTTTTTCTAAGTAGTTAGAAGAACGCCATTTTTTTATGAATGCAAATTTCCTCAAACAAACTTTTAACATTTCCATATCTATGGCAGGGTTCTGGACTTTTTAAATTATTTCTTCACAGAGATATGAATAATCATTCATATCCCTCTTGTTGTTCTGTAACATAACAAATAAATCTTTAACTGTCCGGAAACCTTCCATTTATATTAAGTAAATATTTGCAAAGATACAATTCTACCTATTGATCGAACTGTTGAACTCCTTAATAAATTACGTTTAAATCACATTGATCCATTTGTCGTAAGAGATTCGACGGTTGTTTAGCTTGGAAATAGAATAGTCTTTATTTCTAATTATTAATAATATGAATATATGGTTCGGTTTATTATGGATTTCTTCAAGACTTCACGTGTGCTCGTCTCAAAGAACTGGGAGAGAGTGGCGCGTCCTCGAAAACCGTTAGCACGTTCCCCATGCCACCCCGTTGCGTCAGCGAGCCTAATCTCGAGGAACCATCCAGCCTATCAGTTTTCCACGAAGTTATCTATATCTCCAGTGCAGGGGAACGCCTTCATAAATATACGTTCCACA
>NW_027582866.1:0-2850 GCF_028453695.1 Augochlora pura
GAGGTAGCAAGATCAAAGAATCATTTCACTATTATATATCGTGACGTCAATTATATCGAGATTAGCTACAACTGCAGCCAAGTCCTTTGTAGCTAAGATCACTTCTGTACAAAGTGTAAATAAACGGATTCTCCGGAGTTAGACTTACAACCTTTCTTCGTTAACCGGTTGTAAATCTAAGTCGTCAACGAAGCGAACGATACGACACAACATCCCCGTCAAGGGATCGCCGTCGGACGACGGGCGCCTCTCGGAAAACGGCGCCGCTGGTCATACGCGGAAGTTGGAAAATTCGGAAAACAGTGCCGTCGCGCGCGCGCGCGCACGCGATAAACTGTTTCGCGTGTATTCTGTTGTTCGCGAACTCTCGGAAAATTCGGCATACTCGATTAAACTTCCCTGATTAAATCGAGGACACCGACGCGCGTGCCCCGAAATCGGAATCCCGCGAAAGTAAACCAAAACCGTCGGTCCTCGTTAATTACTGGTTCGTTGATTACCCGGCAGCGGATGCGACGACGCGGACCTTTCGAACGGAAACAGAGAAGAAGGAAAAAAAAAGAGAGAGAAGGAAAAGAAAAAGCGGAACCGGTATATTTCCTCGGATGCTTGATCTTTAATTTCTTTAAGTGACGCCGAAGAAAGGGCGCTGATTGAAAAAGTTCCGGCAAAAATAAGAACTCGGTCGGTCCGATTTAAGTTGTTTACAGGAGGCAAACGAAGAAAAGAGTGCTATAAATTAATTGAAGGTGCTTCAACCTTCGTCTCGAACGGTCTTCGAACGGTCTTCGAACGCGTCTCTCTCGTTCCACCATTCTTCTAGGAACCGGTGTATCGGCGGGGGTTTCGAGTGCGCGGCAGGCGTTTCAATATTTGTGAGTAAACGTTAATTAACGTCTCCGTTCATTAATCGATTCCTTGCCGGCACGCGTGCGTATCGATGTTTGCGCCTCGCAAGAAAACCGCGCGCTCGATATTTGCCGAACGCAATTTCGTGGCGCGGCGTGTGGCCCGTTCCGTGTTCGACACGGCGAAAGAAAATAACAGAATTTTCGCAGCGGCGGGATCTGGCGCAGCCTGTGCCCCGACGTGTCCAGATACAATCTGTTCCAACGGAATCGACGACGATAACCTTAGTGTATGTGCTTGGATGGGAGTTTCGGTATATCAATTCTCAACATCCGTCACTTCGGGAACGGTTAAAAACGGCGCCCGATAATTAATGTTTGATGTTCCGTCTCGGAACAACAATTCAGATAAAAAATATTCGACACAAAGGCTCTGCTAGCGCAGGAAATGTTAAAACCATAAATCGATCGAAGCCGCTCCTCTTCGGAAATTCCCTCGGACGACCGACCGACCGATCGACCACCACACGGGCCTACAAGCGCCCTTCGACCAATTGATCGTGATTGGCTCCTTACCGGAACACTAAAATGGTATAAATATAAGGCATTTTTTAGAAGCAGGACAGTACAGTTCTAGAAGCAGTCAGACGAACAGTCAGGAGTGAGAGGAACGCAGAAGGAAACAAGGGTGATCGGCAGTGACGCAGCGACGATCAAGCAGCAACCAAGGGAAACAACCACCAAGGACAACGAAGAACAAGGAATCGCTACCACCCATCAATCCAGCATCCGAGCCGTCACAGCCGAAACATTTCCCAATTCAAATACTATTGTACCTTTAATAAACTGTTAAACCAACAACACCTCGTTGATTCCTCAATCATCTCAACACACGCGCCTTCGAGTGATCTGCGGCAATTGCGTACGCGGACTCGACGCAACATTTGATACATATATTTTAAAACTTAATAACTATACAACGAAGAGACGCGTGGATATAATGTTGTTGCCGGTGGTGCAAAAAGTCGCGTTCGTCGCCGCGTTGTCGAAGTCTCGTGTTCGGTCGTACTTTGTAATTGATAATGTTCCTCGCTCTTTTTTTTTTTTTATTACTTCAATGTGTTGATGTTTGGGTAGAACGTGCCTGAGAGCGATGGCCCTCTTACCGTTATGGAATGAGGAATGGGAGGTTTTGGTATTACCTTCATGGGGTGTTAGGTTGTGGATGTCGATTAAGTTGGTGTGGGGAAAAAATTTTCAAAGAAAACCCCTAGTGTAATTGATAATGTTCCTCGCTCGCTCCCTTTCGGGCCTTTTATTTGTCAGCTAGTAGAAAGCTGGAAGGAGAGGTGGCAAAGGATGTGGAAAGTGAAAATGGAATAACAAGGGAGCATAAAAAATCTGGACACGGGAAATGGTTGAGCCATGCTGCCTGGAGATTTGCGGATTTAATTGCATTATGAGCTCAGATGTACTCCTCGCTAGAACGGTCGAGGAACCGAGCCCGGACCCATAAAATGGTTGGACTATGTTGTGTCCAAACACTTAGCGCGTCAACGGTATTGCAACGTTCTCGATCAAACCTGTGATTTATATACAGCGACGGCGACGCGCGCGGACCGCGCTCGGCAAAGTTCGCGATTAAAAAACGCGCCGCGTTGATTTCGGCCCGACAGAGAGCAGATCGTGGGCGATCATCGCTCCTTTGCAGCGCGATTAACGCGCAAGCGATTCGACGAGTCGGTAACAAAGCGTATGAAAATTGGCGCGAGAGGACGCGCGAGAAGGCGTTAAAAGGTTCGTGCGAATAATTGCCGCGGGGAGGAGAGACAGAAACGAGCGTGCGACGACGGCAGTAATAATACTGCAATTATATACATTCTATGCATTCGAACGGGGAATAAAAATATTTACTGACCTGTTAAGCAAGCAACGCGCGGAATAGTCGGCGCGCTGCCCCCGCGCTTGATTTTTGTTTCGTCGTTAAACGTTGCATTTAATC
>NW_027582867.1:0-8113 GCF_028453695.1 Augochlora pura
AACGATAATCCAATCATTGTGTATGTAAAAGAATTTTTTAACAACGATCATGTTTCTTGTTACGCCAACGTATGTATGCAGTGATTGTTACATTGCACGAATATGCGGAGTGCACTTCTTCAACTTGATTGCAATGACCAATTAAAAATTTTAGCAGATGATTATATGAATAAGAAACGTACCTCACCGAGTTCTTCTGCAGTGCATGATCTACTAGGCGGTACATTCATACAAAATGTTCAACAGGACGCTGCTCACATTAATCCAATACGTGCATGAGTTGAAATTGATAACGGAACATCAATTATCTCGTACTATCCGTTGTACAACTTGCAACCATACGATAGTTACACACGAAAAAAGTTATATTTTATATGTGTCAATACCGACGATAAATACGACGAAAAGCATGAACCTCGAAGAAATGGTATTGGCAACATTTTCAAAATGGCATGCTTTCGATAGTCCATGCGAGCATTGTGGAAGTAGCAGGATACATAAAGCTGACATAACATCTGCTAGTCAGTTCGTAATAATTCATTTAAAGATATTTTCTGTTCAGAATCAGATGGTTTCAAAAATTAATAACGCGAACATCGAGGCTGTTCCTACTACGATATTGCACATAGCGTCGAAGTCGTACAGAGTTATTAGTGCCATTCTGCATCATGGCGAATCTATTAATGAAGGGCATTACACCTGCCTCCTAAGACAAAAGAATTCTAAATGGATACATGCCGATGATTGTAAAATTCGTCCGACACGTCGGCCACGAGGTGCCAAAGACGCTTATATGTTTATCTTAGAAAATATATCGCAATAGACTGTAGCGCCCAGTTGTACGCACAAGAGAAAGTTTCTTCTTTGTGCAAACAACGAACGTAATTTACGACTCTCGTTCGACGAAGCTATTTTTGAGTCGACACTTTCCAGATCTTTGCAACGCATGTTTATTAGAGTCTTTTCCGAAGGTCCTCAATAGCAAACAGAGACCGTCGTAAATTAAGGGATTATCTGAAGGGTACTTGGGCCGGACGCGCATCGGCTTTCGTGCACGTGGGTCCGGCGCGGGTGGCCTGAAGAAAAGTCCCACGTTCGCACGGTAAGACGCATCCCCTCCGGTCACCCCGCCGCTCCGAAAACAAGCACGCCAAGGGCGTAAGGAGTAGGCGGTGGTAGGGAAAAACGAACAGCACTGATTGGAAAATACCCAGCGCGTGGGTTATCCAATCAGGGTTGTTTCGGAATTTTACCAGAGCAAGCGCGAAGTTATAGTTTTTAAGAAAGAGACTTGATTGCGGCGCGTCTAGAGATTAACGTCGCGAAAGAACACTCTCCTCGAATACCACGCCGAGTCCGATAGACAGCGAGAGTTCGGAGAGTTTTGTATATATGTATATATATTAGTAAAAACGAATAACTTCACATCGTGCACGATTAATTCACCTATCTACTCACATTGGTGACCCGCGACGTGATTGTTTTTCATGCGCGTAGTGAAGTACAATGCTTGTGAACATTTTTTATTTTTTTTTAATTTTTACACACTAACGATGAATTCAGTTAAGGACGGTGCGGATATGGCGATACCGGAAGTCTGCTGCGTCGGTATTCGCATGCCTCCGTTTTGGCCGGAACAACCGGCGGTCTGGTTTCACTAGCTCGAGGCGCAGTTTACGCTTAATGGCATCACGGTGAACGGAACCAAATACTGTTACGTGATGTCGCAGCTTGAGCCAAAATACGCGTGTGAAGTGCAGGATTTATTCGAAACTCCGCCAGAGGTCAATAAGTACGAGACCTTGAAGCGGTAGTTGATACAGCGCCTGTCGGTATCGCGGGAGAAGAAAATCTTGCAACTCCTCAAGAAGGAAGAGATCGGAGACCGTAAACCATCGCAGTTTCTTCGGCACCTGCAGAGCCTGGCGGGGAGACTGTTACCGACGAGTTCCTGCGGACGCTGTGGGCCAGCAGATTGCCGTCCATGACGAGGGCGATCATCAATGCGCAGGCAGATTTACCCCTCGCGAGACTGGCAGGAATTGCGGACAACATTCATGAAGAAACCGCTCACACGCGCGTGGCCAGCGTCGCGGCGTCTCGGAAGGGCCCGACGGACTCGGTGCTGGAATGTTTGAAACAGATACAGCTGGGAATAGCTGAGCTGGGGCAGTCGCGTTCGCCACGAGGACGGGAGCGAAATTATTTCGATCGTCGGCGATCTAGCAGTCGTCGCCGAAGCTCATCGCCGAGAAATAAAGAACATTGTTGATACCACAAGGTCTACAAAGAAAAATCGACGAAGTGCCGTCCACCGTGTTCGTATAACTCGGGAAACGCAAAGGCGCTCCACTGATAGCGGCAAACAGTGAAGGATCGCGTTACTGCCGCCTTTTCGTCTTAGAGAGGACGAATAACGAGGAGTACCTGGTGGATACCGGGTCAGACATTTGCGTGTATCCTCGTTCACGTTTAAAGGGTCGTCTACAGAGGAGCAGGTGCGAGCTTGACTGAAACCGGCCAACCTCGACCTGGGATTTCGACGAGCTTTTCCCTGGACGTTCGTGATAGCGGATGTTTCGAAGCCCATCCTCGGAGCCGATTTCCTGGACCGTTACGGATTGCTAGTGGACATCAGAGGCAAGCGACTCCTGGACGAGACGACGACAGCAGCAGTGGGCAGGATCGCCGCGGTGCAGGTGCCGTCGATCAAGGCGATCGTCGGGGATTCGCCGTACGAGAAGCTCCTGGCGGAATTCCCCACGTTATCGCGTCCGACAATACGTAGCAATCGGCAGGTAACACATAATGTAGTTCACCACATCAATACTACATCTGGTCCACCGGTCTCTTGCAAACCGCGCCGACTATCACCCGAATTATTTAAGAACGCCAAAACGGAATTTGAGGATCTATTGAGTCTCGGTCACATTCGTCCTTCAAAGAGCCAGTGGGCATCAGCCCTTCATATGGTTGCTAAAAAGGATAACGGATGGCGACCCTGTGGAGATCATAGATTACTCAATGCCCGCACAGTCCCTGACCGTTACCCGATCCCGCATATCGAGGATTTTTCGAGGATATTAGCCGGAAAGACAATTTTTTCAACGATAGATTTGGTATGGGCTTACCACTAAATCCCAGTCAATCCGGACGACATCCCGAAAACCACGATAACGACGCCGTTCAGGTTATATGAATATCTTGTTATGCCTTTCGGGTTGAGAAATGCAGCGCAGTCGTTCCAGAGGTTCATCGATACCGTAGTAAGGGGACTTGATTTCTGCTACGCGTACCTCAACGACATTCTAGTGGCGTCGAGTAGTGAGACGGAGCACAGAAATCCCCTGCACGCACTTTTCTCACGCCTGCAAGAGTATGGCATGGTGGTCAACCCGAACAAGTGCGTGGTCGCGAGGTCGCAAGTAAAATTTCTAGGGTGTGAAGTCAGCGCCGAGGGTACCCGACCACTGGCCGAGAAGATCAAAGTTATTCAAGAGTACCCAAGACCTGCAACAGTCAAACAACTGCGCGGTTTCTTGGGTATGGTAAATTTTTATCATAGATTTATACCCGACGCGGCTTCATTACAGGCTCCTCTCAATCAACTATTGCGAGGACGTAAGTTGAAGAGCAATGCTCCCGCCCAATGGACGAGCGAGGCGGAGTCTTCCCTAGAAAGGCTTAATACTGCATTGGCTCACCCGTCGAACAATTCGCGACTTGCCATTATGGTAGACGCGTCGGACTACCCGTTAGGCGCTACTTTGCAGCAGCGACAGGGCGGTTCGTGGCAACCGTTAGCTTTTTGCACGAAAGCTTTGTCGCCTGCACAGAAAAAGTACAGCGCATACGATCGCGAGTTGCTTGCTGTCTACACAGCGATTAGACATTTCCGACACGCGATAGAGGGTCGCGAATTTACAATATACACCGACCATAAGCCAATAGTGTTCGCATTAGGCAAAAACACGACAAATGCACCCCGAGGCAATTCCGATACCTCGACCTGATCGGTCAATTCACGACGGATATCCAGCACACGTCAGCGGTAAAGACAACGAGGTCGCAGACGCACTTTCGCGTATCGAAGCCGTAGCGGTACCGATAGACTACGCGGCGCTCGCGAAATCGCAACAGTAGGATCAAGAGTTACGACACTTCCTAAAGGCGTCTGGTACCTCGTTGGAATTGAATCGTTTCCGTATTAGTAACGACGATACACCCGTCTACTGCGATGTTTCGACCGGTAGCGTGCGTCCGTACGTGACCCTCCTTTTCAGATGCCAAGTTTTCGACGCTGTACACGAACTGTCGCATCCAGGTGCGAAGTTTTCGCATCCAGGTGCGAAACAGCCGAAATGTTTCGCGACGAGCCGATCGGAGCCGCCACGGACAGAAAAGGGTTTTCGTTTTAAAAAATCTAAAGACATCATCGCACGTCTTTATTAGAGCAGACGCGGTACGAACCCCTCTTCAAAATCCGTACGACGGCCCATTCCCAGTCGTAAGCAGATCAGAAAAAACCTTCGTAGTGCGGGTTTGAGGCAAAGAAACTACCGTCTCAATTGATAGGCTCAAACCCGCCTACATCTTACAAAAAACCGACACGTCAAGCGAACAGGGGCACGAGGAAAGAGTTTCGAACGATGGATATAACTCTAGTATCCCATCGATTTGTACAAAGGAACCTACTCTTACTCGCTCGGGTAGACGGGTACAGTTCCCCGACCGTTCACAAGTCGGATTGTAAAAATGTAAATGCTTTGTAAATAATTCAGATTAAGATTGTTGTATATAGTAGTTTTAGATCTAGACATAAGTTAGTTTAGTTAGAATTAGATAACGTTTGCACTGGTAAGGGGGTGATGTAGCGCCCAGTTGTGCGCACAAGAGAAAGTTTCTTCTTCTTGTCTTTTCCGAAGGTCCTCAATAGCAAATAGAGACTTATAGCTTTTAAGAAACACTTGGTTGCGACGCGTAGGGTCGCCAGATGGGTCGCGCCGGTCACTCGCTTGGGTTTTCGAGGCCTACGTCATCCCAAAGGTCCAGGCCCTCTGACTTCCCTCTCCACCTCACCAGTACCCAATCCGCGGGCGAGCTTTCTCCCCCTAAATTTATAAAAGGGATTTAAAACTTGTAATTACTAACATTGTTGAGGATTGCTGAGCGAGGGTTTTATGGCGGGAGGCCATGTGGTTGGGACTTTTGGAATCGGCCAGGGTATGGGCCTGTCACCCGCTTCTTTAGAAAATAGTTTGCGATTGTTCCAAGGCACATGGTCGACACTCTTGGCTATTAGCGATATTGCCCTGCCATAAACACGAGTCCCTATGCCCATAGCGCGGCGCGAATCGCGGAAAACGGCACGTTCTGGGACAACGGACAATTAGGGGAAAGGGATGCAGATGTCGGCAATTTTCCAGGCCCACGCGCGATCGGGAACTCCCTGGCAAACGTTGCGGCACTGCCCCTTCCTAGGTCCCAGACGTTGTCTTTTGGGCTTGTCGCGATTGGGCGGCTTTCCTCAACACCCACCCCTAACTTGCAAGAGTAGGGCGAACCGAGGTGACGTTATCGGTGAACTTCGATTCGCACGTCAGATACGTTTGGAACTCAGATACATTTTTGGAATCAGACACAATACGTAAAATAGACATAGCCACAAACTCGTAGACAACTAGCAATTTGTAACAATCTGGAACGCATTCCATGTATCTCCACCGGGAGTGTAAATATATTTGTTGTTAACATTCACGGTGTAAATTTGTTCTCCTATCTTGCGAGGTGGTCCTTCGAGTTAGTCGACACATCGCGTGTAAATTACTCAAAAGCTCGAACGATTTATTAAAATCAACCAAGAGCATCACCATTTGGTCCTTCGAGCCGGATACCTTTGAACGAGTAACAACAGTTGGTCGGATAGTGTGTGTGAAAAGTTCCACATCGAACGTGACATTTTTGGAAGACTTGGCCGTCGACTTGTACATCCAGTGAGGCGCCTGTGTGTGAGGACTTGACTCAACACCCCCCTGGACGTGATAGCAGCAAGCGGCGCGCATCTTCAAAGGTTGCATCAATCATCGCAATTTTGGATTCCCTGCCACGGAAAGGTAGCTGTCTGGACGCATCGGTGCTGGCTGGACACGACGACCGCATTGAGAGACGGGCTACGGAACCTGCTTGGAAACGTCGATACAACCCTATCCTTTCGTAAGTCTTTTCCTTTGTTTCATTTGTGTTTAACCGTGGTACATCAAGGAAGCCTTTAAGTCGCTAGTTGCCGAGCGCGGAGCCGTGAAGGCAAAATTAACAGTTTTCAAAAGATTTGTCGAGTCAGTGGACGTACAATCGGATACAGTGGCATTCGAAAAACGCGTTCGGGCAAATGAAGACTTATTTCAGAGATTCGATCGAATACAATCACAAATAGAGGCATCGGTACTGGACACTCCTAACGAGGAGGTCCAGCTTGCGGAGCGCGAACAATTCGAAGACGTTTATTTTAGAACCCTTTCAAAAGCGGAAACTAGATTGACCCAGGCGCGAGGCCTGGAGCCTGGGACGGCGAATCGCGCTTCCCCAGCTCCATCAGACTCTAATATGACGCGTCTGCCGGTCATAGAACTTCCTAATTTTACTGGTGACTTCAGTCAATGGATTCGCTTTCGGGACACGTTCGTTTCCTTGGTCCATGATTCGGAGAGACTGTCCGACATGGACAAATTTAACTATTTAGTTTCGGCGCTGTCGGGGCCTGCTGCCCAAATTATCGAATCCTATAGCGTCTCGGAAGCGAACTATAAATTAGCGTGGGAACGACTGAAAGAGCGTTTTGATGACCCCAAGAATCTAATATCGCATCATGTTAGCGCAATTTGAGACCTAGAGCCAGCCAAAAAGAAAAATGGCAATTCCCTCATAAAATTTATTGATACGGCGGTCAATAACGTACGGGCTTTGCAAAAAATCCTAGATCCGCCGGACTTGTGTGACGCTACCCTTAATGGGGTTATTTCGAGGAAATTGGACAGCCTCTCCCTGGATGAATGGGAGAAGCGTGTTATGGATTCGCCCACCATGCCTGCGTTCCGCGACTTGTCTAAATTCTTGGAGCAACGGGCTCAATATCTAACGCGTAAAAATTCCGATGGGCCGTCCGAAGGCCATTCACCAGTGGAATCTCAGAAACCGACGAAACCGCGTGAAAAAGACAATAAATCATATCTCGTGGCGTCCCATGTCGCAAACAAAGCAAGTATCAAATGTATCCTATGCGGTGATGAGCACATGCTCCAATATTGTCGTAGATTCTTGGCCATGTCTTTCTCTGAAAGGCATGAAACGGTGAAACGCGCGCGAATGTGTTTTAATTGTTTCCGACCAGGGCATAGTGTTAAGACGTGCAATAGTTCTAAATGTCGAAAATGCGGTAAAATGCATCATACCTTGTTGCACAAAGAGAAAGCATCCCCCCGCTTAGTCGTTGAGCAGAATTCGAATGATCTCGAAACTCTTCCGCCATCCACCACTCACATCGCGCAATCTTGTATGGCAAGGGATGATCTCGAAGGCGCGATTCTTTCGACCGCGCTAGTAACAATTGTTAACCAGAGGGGGGTATCTCATAAATGTCGCGCCTTATTAGATGCGGGCTCGCAGGCCAACTTCATAACCGAAGAATGCTGCAAGCGCATTGGTTTATCTCTCCAGGCCGTCGACGCCATGGTCGGTGGTCTAGGACGCGCAAAAAACCCGATTCGTTCCTCCACCCAGGTAGCAGTTGGGTCCTGTTCAGGAGGTTTTAAGCGAAAAATCTCGTGCCTCGTACTAGAAACAATTACGGAGGAAATGCCTAACGTTCCTCTGAATAAAATCAAATTGACAATACCTAAGGGAGTGGTACCAGCCGATCCAGGGTTCCAAACGGCCGGTAAAATCGATTAATTAATTGGGGCAGGTCTATTCTGGGACCTGTTATGCATCGGGCAAATTAAGGTCGGGTTAGGTAATTTGTTGTGGCAGAAGACAAGACTCGGATGGGTCCTAGGCGGCAGCTTCCCGTGGCCAAAAACGCAGGGCAGCCGGAAATCTTTTCGCGCTTGTCACGCCA
>NW_027582868.1:0-2850 GCF_028453695.1 Augochlora pura
CGACCCGGGAAGAATAGGGAGCGACAACTTTATGGGAATTTAACGCGTCCGCGGGCCCAGTTGGAACGTTTAAATCGTGCCGCTCGGACCCCGGGGCCGAAAGTAAATTACGGTAAACGCCAGTAAATTCAATGCGCTCAATTGTGCCGGTCGCGGACAGCCACGGCGGCGGTCACTTACATTTGCATGTGAAAGCGACGGGATCCGGCGATGATATCCGCACACGTGGAATACACCGAACCGCTGCCTGTATCCGTCGCCGATTCTCACGGTGCCGGTTTTTTTTCTTAGATAGTGTAACCGGGCTGGTTACATATTTTCTCCAGGAGGTGCGCGGAAAACGCGACCAGATTATTAGGCAATTCTCACCGTGCTTTAAAATCGCGCGGCTACTTCCAGACGTTATTTCGTTCGCCGTTATTTCGTTCCAAGAATTGTACGCCCCGCAAGCATAATTGCGTCGCATCGCGGAAACGCCGCGCCGCGTAGAGAATCAACCTCACCGTCGTTTCTGCGTAAAAGTTGTGCGTCACGCAAGCATAACCGCGCCGTATCGCACTACACCGCGCCGTATCAATGTACCGACCTCGACGAGAGTTTGTAAACACCGTTCGCTCCACCGTACGGGCGCACGACCCGTATTTAGCCGAGGAATCGGCATTCGTCGTTGTTCCACTTCTTAAGACTGTCAATAAAAACATATTTCGATCAACCCTCCGTTTCCTATGCCGGAGTCATTCGTGACTCGTTGTAACGTGTACAGTGCCGAAGTTGTCTGTGTTAGTAGTAGAGAGACCGCCAATGTATACACCGGCCTCGCCATAAATATATCCTAAAAATGTATCAGTCAAAGCCGAGAGCTCGAAGGGTCGTCACTGGCGGAGCGATATTACCGAGGCGCTCGAGTTCTCCGAACTGGACTTCGTGCTGCAGTACTCCGAAGGTAAAACGTAATTCATTAATTAACCCTTAGGCAGATCCTTGCGTCCAGCGACACGAACCTTACTTAACTAGCCGACGCGGACAGTAACCGGGCGTGTCGGTTAATTCAAAATCTACGTACGTTTCCCCGTGTAAAAATTGGACCCGGTTACAATAGATTATACATACATATATACAATAGAGAGAGAGAGATATCAATAAATGAATAGATCGATAGATGGATAGATTGATAAATGGGTAAATCAATAGATCGGTAGATCGATAGATGCATTGCTCGATAGATCGATAAATGGATAGATTGAGAGATTTATAAATGGCTGGATCAAGAGATGGATAGATGGGTACGTGGATAGATCAATGGATCGATAAATTGATAGATGGATAGATCGATAAATTGATAGAGAGATAGATTGATAGATCGATAAATTGATAGATGGATAGATCGATAAATTGATAAATTGATAGATGGATAGATCGATAGATTGATAGAGGGATAGATCGATAGATTGATAGAGGGATAGATCGATAGACCGATAAATTGATAGATGGATAGATCGATAGATGAACAGAGAGAGGGAGAGAGGGAGGGAAGTAGTGAGAATCGGAGGGAGTTTCTGTCGGTTAAAGGAGACGCCGGAAAAGGGCGAGCTGAAAGAAAAACAGAGGGGGTGGTTGTCTGTGGGACACGTGTAGAGGAAAACAGGCGAGGGCCGAGCGGAAAAAAAATAAAAGAGGAATTAAAAAGTGTCAGAGCCAGGGTTCCGCAATTTGCGCTCGCGCGCGCGGCTTATCTCTCGCGTCGCAGAAGCGGCGCAGCAGCCACGCCGGTGTGTCGGCCGATTCGGGTTATCGGGTGACATCGTTTGCTCGCCAGATTTATTTCGTTGCCGCGCGAGATTACTTTACCGTGGTCCCCGTTTCCTGCCGCCCCTTTCCCCCTTCCGTACTCCGCCGCCTTCTATTTAATTTTGTTTTCCTCTGCCCTGAATCCCCCGCGCACCCGGGGGGTTTTATCTAACGAATATGCCGCGCCAAAACTTCCGTCGGACCGTTTGAGGCCGCGGACGAACCAGATTTTCACGATTACGGTTTACAGAGTGAGAGAGAGAGAAAGAGAGAGACTGTTTTCCATCGAACCAGCTTGTTTGACTACACTTTTCGCTGTTTAACTGCACTTGAAATGCCGCGTGTTCCGGTCGCGCCAACGCTTCCGTCGCGCGGTTATTCGGCTCGCCGGAAAATTCTGCTCGCTGTTTCCCCCCTCTCTCTCTCTCTCTCTCTCTGTCTCTCTCTCTCTCTCTCTCTCTCTCTCTCACACGTTTTCTCCCTTTTTCTCGTTTGCGTCGCGCGATTCCGGGCTGGGCGAGTGGTCACATTCATTATCTATCCGCCGATTATGATTCCTTCGACCGGGGTAATATAACCTATCTCAACCTCTCTTTAATTTAAAATTAACGCGCGCGAAACAATGCGCGGAGAGGGCGGCGGCGTCCGCGCGACGCGTAGAAAGAAAACGCGATTTTTCTGCCGCGGCGAATTATCGGAAATCTATAATGAACGGTCGGTTGATAAATGAGCATCGTCAACGAAATCCGATTCCGGTAATTGAAATTTCAATTTGTGATTCCCTATTGGCCGCGTTATATCCGCCAAGTGAAAATATTTTATTGTCAGCGCCGTTTCGAAATTGCGGGCTACCAGCCGCGGACGAAATAAACCACGGTCGAAAACGAAAATCGGCGACGGAAAACCCGGGGACACGCGCGACGTGTATCAACGATGCATTTTGGAAAAATGAGGGCACGGATTATGGCTTTCAGAATTTCCCGGGTTTCGACGAGTTCCATTCGACTGAGAACAAAGTTCGGCTGAACAACGAAATACCGGGACCGAGCGCGGAAATGTTCG
>NW_027582869.1:0-2847 GCF_028453695.1 Augochlora pura
CGAAGACAATCAATTTACTATTAATTACAGTAACTTAAACACTTTTGTATTTATACAAGATATAATATAATTATATAATATACAGTATAATCACAAATAAAATACGAAACATCTACAGTACAATTACAGAAATTAACACACAGTTCAAGGAGAATTACAGTAATTTACACACTTTTAAAATTAAACAAAATGTAATATTATATAGTATAATCACAAATAAAATACGAAACCAAGTCTCAAGCATCTGTAGTACAATTATAAAGAAAATATCAAACATCTGCAGTACAATTGCAAAGAAAATGTCAAACATCCACAGTACAATTATAGTAACTAGCGTACAGTTCAAGTAGACCGCCTCGCCTAAGTTAAGTAAAATAATGAAAGTCGTAGGAGCAGTGACACTAATTGGGGCATCAACCCTCGTCAAATTTTCTGCTCCGATATCACGGCAAAGAAAATCGTCAATTACAATAAACCCGTTCGGTCGCCGTGGAGTCTAATGAGCGCTCTCTTCAGAAAAATACTCCATTCTGTGGAGCGGATGGTAGGAGAGAGCCCGGGCTCCGTCCCAGGAGAAAACATTGCGCCGAACGATGGCATTCAATTACTATCGCGGTCGAAATCCGCCGTGAATCACACGGTCCAGGAGGCCTCAATAAGTCCCGGGGTCACGTCGAAGGAAATCGGTCTCGCCCGACGAGAGCCGACCGCTCAAACGCAAAGTCCGCCCGGCGACCGTGGAATCTCTTCGTTAATTAATTCACTTATGTACGATCAGCGATGCCAACCCGCCTCGCGACGGATCCGGAGTTGTCCCACCGAAAGGGTCCAGGATTTTTCTTCCGATTGTCCTCGATCAGACTGCTGCCACTACGGATCCCCTCACCCGCCTCTCGAACAACGCCGCCCCTCCGTTCGCGTTTGCGTCATTGTTGTCAGCGGGCTCCCTCCGCAAACTGCTCGCGGTGCTGTCGAGTTACGCCCCCGACCAGAATTATAATTACTTTACATCGCGTTACATCTGGGAACTCGGCATTTCCGGCGCCGGGTCGCGCGGAACTTCCTCAGACGTTACGGGCGGGCTCTCTCTCCCGCCCGACGCCGAGACAGACGGCTCTTGATCGTGCGCTGACAAAATGAAACGCTTTTGTGGTTTTCCGCTTTCATGTCGCAGACTACGCGATTCGAGTCGTCTTTGGTTACACGCGAACCGTGTGGTAATAATTGGGAGTGGCTGGGCTGAGTCGTGACTTAAACTAATTAGGTTCGAGTCGGGAGTACACGAGACGCGACCGGATCGCCGATATGTAACGTGGAAGTTTTCGTCGATCTTCGTACGTGTTCTTTGACGTTTCGGGGCACTGTCGGTGATAAATGTATAGCGAGGAGCAAAATTCAGTCGGCGCTTTCATAGCGATGTAAGTGTTTTAGAAGTAGTAAAAATGAGATATATTTTCTGTGAATGTTGAAAAGACTAGTTCAGTGTACAGTGACTGAAATAGATTTTTAAATTTTATTATCATGTTACGCATGCTATACTATTATATAATATTATATTTATTATACTATTATACTAGTATGCTACTCAATATAATATACTAGAGTATACTTGAAGATATTACACAATTTATGTCAAGGAATGTTCCTCCGGGATTATACTGTCCTCCCGGGGGTGTATTTATTGTAGATGCTATTATATTATTATATACTCTTTATTTTTAGTAACAGTAAAATTTAAAGAATAGTATTCTAGTAATTGCAGTCTCTCTAACATTCGCAGAAAAATCCAAGTCATTTAAACCAGTTCTGAAAAAAGTTACATCGTTTTAAAAGTGTTGGCACAATTTTGCTCCTCACTGTACACCCTTTAAAACGGTGTAACCTTTTTAAAACTGGGCTAAATGAGTTGAATTTTTGTCTAGATGACAGAACGACTATCCTATTAGAGAAAGACTTTTTTAAACAAATTTTTTATTATATGAGGCTCTTCTTAAATTTTCCACTCTCTTGGAATAACAACAGAATTTGACGAGGTAAAGGTTTTAGATTGTACTACTGTTAGCTGCGATATTATTATACAACTTTTTAAATATTAGATACCTTTTATTGTTATTATATACCTTTATATTAACCATAATTTAATATACCATAACATATATAAAACAAATAAAATAAAAGTAGCATCTAAAAGCGAACAATGAGCTATTTTAAGTTCTAATGTTACTATATAATTCTTTAAATATTAGATACCCTTCGCGAAAAATTAGATATCCTTTTAGTAAAATAAATAAAATATTGTTTAGTGCTACCGCTATAAAAATATATAAATATTAGTAGTTTTAATTATCCCACAATAGAAATATCGCAGCCGGATGAGGATAAAGTATGAATTTGTTCCCGGGCCATGCGTGCAAAGAAATCCCGACCTTCGATAAGTGTTCGATCCTTCGTCTCTTCAAAAGGAAGCCTCTTTCCCGATTTCACGCTGTCCTTCGTTATTTAGAAGAATGCTAGCCTTTTTGACATGTCGTATACGACACTCAAGGGTTCGAGCTGACAGCATCGGTAAAGCGGCAACAAATCAATCCGTAGGCCCGTGCTTAAAATATCGTTTTTTGTTACGAGGGCCTCGGATCCGTACATGAACGGGCCTGATGGTCAATATCAGCGACCAAGGGTCCGCATCGCTTGCGCCGCACGTGTAACAAGGGTTCGCATCCCTTGCGCCGCACATGCAAAACACGCGAGGTATTTTCGGACTCGGGCTCCGAAAAATCGGTCGCTTCTTTGGGCCATCGGGATCGTCGCCAGGCCAAGGGCCATAAATCCGCGGCGAGTCATAAATCC
>NW_027582870.1:0-2847 GCF_028453695.1 Augochlora pura
CACACATGTCAACATTTTGTACTCACTACGCGATATAGACTCATACATTTGTACGAATCTTCTCGCGGGAGATTCTGCATAGTGGAGCGACCAAGCGGAGAGCATCCAATAGGGAATAGGAAGAGTGTTTCCCCAGGTGTCATCTTCCCACGAAGAAGCACTGTAATAAGTGCCGACGTCCCCTTCCAATCTTGCGACCCCATATATGAGTAAGGGGTCAATGTGTATAATTGTATTGAATGTAAGGTCCGAGATGATGCTGGCAAAGGGAAAGGCCGCATGGTGATGTTGGCTCATTTCCATCCCAGTCCACATCCTGAGACCAAAACCGTTCATCGATAACATTCGCCCCAAAGATAGAGATAGGGCGAGAGCCTGCATGGTGATAGTTGTCTGTAGTCCCCCTAAGTTCTCTATCGAATAGCTGAACTCCTCCAGCTCCATCATGTTGAGTCCGATCAACACACGATATATGGATGTGGCCGTGTGTACTCGGTACCCAACGCTTAAGGCACTGATGTTATTACTACTCCAGGCTACCACAGAGTAAGAGTATGACTTGTTGTCGTCGTAGTAGTCGAGAACTCGAGCAGTTTGGTATGAGGTAGGACTCATACAACAAGGTGATATTGCCGAGAAGTTGTAACCGTTGAACAGAGCAGTCATTCTCGTAGATCTTTCGGTCTCTGTCCCCTCCCATGCATCTTTGGTGATTACAGACGAATCACCAAGTTCACCTCCGACGAAGGTCCATCCTCCTAGCAGGTACTTATCGTATGTATGGGATGTGGAATTGTACTCCAGAAAAGGAGTTACCGGCATAGTGGAACTGAGCTCGGCCGCCATTGTTAGTGCCATCCTCATAGCTCCGTCCTGAGATAGAGTCCTGCCTATCACATCTACGGCAGCGCGCATGTTGTTTGCTGCCCGCATATATCCATCATCAGTTGTTTGCGACAGAACTACCTCTGTAATGTCGTTGATGTAAGTCTGCACCAGATCTGTTGTCATATTTGGAGATTTTCTGTCGCCTGGGTAGACTTTGCAAACCGTGTTTCCTACACGTATATGTGTGGCAGTGTGCATAGATGTATCATCAGTTAACACCATCATGATATTTAGGTGTCCACCAATGTGCACGCTGTGGGAAGCCGGTATGGCAGATAAGTTACAAACCAGCTTGTTCTTAAACTGCTTAGTCGGGTAGTGATTGTAGTAGGCCTTCCATGTGTAGTTGGAACGCCCAGCCCATATAACAGAAGGTAGATACATCGTGATGTATTGGAGCAGCCAAGGCACCCCAAGCATGTGAGAAGTGACCGGAATCGCGGTCCAGGAGGAATCAATCTGCTCAGTTTGAAAAAACTTTATGTCAGCGTTGCCGTTAAAGAAGGCATCGGCGCCACGCGTGATATCGGTGAATGCGGGCAAAGTGACACACATAAGTCTAACCTTCATGGTAGCACGATCTTTTACTTCCAGTGAGGTCCAGTGGTGCTTCATACTCCCCGGGTCCGTTCTATACACACCGCGGATGAAATGGGCTACAGCCTTATCCAATATAAAGGCCTGTGGCATAGCGGGGTACGCGAACAACAAGCCACGCAGCAGCGGGGCTGTGTCGATCCACGAAGCATTTGTGTTTCCCACTGAGCTTAATAAATATGACACTGCAGGTATGTCCCTCACCTGCATCCCTCTGGCCGAAGGCGCCAGGGTATTATTCAGCATGTCGCGTACACTAAATCTGCCAATCAGCGTAGTTGCAGCAGCGGACCAAGCTGGCTGCTTGGCAGCTTCAGACTGATGCAACGTATCAATGACGGTAACGGCTCGAATTGGAATCTTGGAAGCAGAAGCACCCCAAGGCTTGTCTGTAGCTCCAGAAGGTGGTATGGGAGCTTGAAAACTGACAAGTTTTGAACTGAGCACGGTTGGACTGTGCAATAGAGGAGTAATGTCCGTTAAGTCAGTATAAGACGAGGAAGCAGATGTTGTTTCTTCTGCTCGACCGGATAACGCCCGCACATAAGCCTCGCCCATACGTTTTTCTAATGTAGATGTCTTCACGAGCGTAAATTTGTTAGACATGAACATCTTTCCTGTTCTAACCATGTCCAATTCTCTTGAGGAGTAGACGCCCGGCTTTCCAGACATGTAAGCAACAGCTTCTTTCTTCGTAAGGAACTTTGGGTCTGGAGAACGATGTTCTTCTGCGACGTCTTGGTCACACAACTCCTTCAGAATATCATCTTTTGCTGTTATTGACAAAGGGTACATTCTCGATTGTGTGTTCCATCCTGTGAAGTTGATGGATCTGGAGTATGCCACCTTTGGCTTATCCATCGCATAGGGGAGCTGGTCCAACGTAGTACAGTTACTCCCAACTACAGGAAGAGGCGAGCAAAAAACTGATTTGAAGTCGTCCGCACTAGGAGGGTGACCTATTGTCGGGTGCCACACCCCACGGTCAATAGGCTGTATCCCTGGCTCCATATTCAGGCACACAAAGTTTCACTAAATAGGTGGACACACACCCTCCTCAACACGGATTCTGCCGCGTGCAAGTGTACTACCAGCACTATCACCCCTAGTAGCAAGAATAGGGTGATGATGGTCAATATAAGTTGGATGAACAGTACGATGTGAACTGTTCTTAAGCTGTTACTGGCTGGGATGTTCCCTAATACTAAAGTAGTATCTTCAAAATCCTCAGCCATAAATACAAAAAGCCGATGTAAAACCTGAACTTTTTGTCTTCTCTTCTATAGAGGGTGATTACTTTTGCTTCAAAAAGACAACATTCATTGACGACCATTCTAGGTGGTGCGAAGTACGATTTATAAA
>NW_027582871.1:0-1694 GCF_028453695.1 Augochlora pura
TGCTATTATTGTAACTGGTTCATTTGTTTCTTTCATCTTGACTACAAAATGGAGTTAAAATAATAAATTGTGACTACTGTTTGCTGGTAACAAGTATACTCTTCGCAACACTAAAATATCATCGTTTATCTATAGGAAACTTGTCGAAAGAATTTGCCACAGTATATAACTAAAACTAAAGCAAATAACAATAATCACGTAACTAAATATTAAACTGAAAACTGCTGATATAAAAATCAGCAAAGTATTCTAAAATGAGAATATTAGCTGTCGGAGCATGATCGTTAGTACACCTGTTCTATAAGAGATCGCTGAGACCCTTTTTCTTTATTAGCCGTGTTAAGGTTCGTGTTAACCTGTGACCCTAAACGCTAGGATTTCAATTTTCGTCCTCTCCGCGACGCCGCGATCAGCGATAGATGATGACGAACACGGTTCGCTCCGGGTTTCTTAAACATCAGTCATATGAAATTTCATAGCTGAAACCGATACAGAGCATTGCGACAGGGGGGAATGATTATCAAGAGTCACTTAAGCATAGAGTATTTCTCGATGCAGGGAGTGGAATTACAGAGAGACTTTCTAATTCGGTGATCCGAGGGAATTTGGTACCTCGGAGGCCTGCAGAGGATCCAAAGAGCCTGCCAAAGAGGATCCTCTGTTATAAAGGGGTTTATTTTCTTTACTTTTATAGGGTTATCTTCCTCGTTAACGCATGCTCGTTCACGTAACAGAGATTCGTTTCGCGAACAATTACCATTAACCCCATGACGAAAATATTTATATATAACAGAAAATGATTCTTGTTCTTTTCTGTATAAATTAAATTCGCATTTTTAGCAAACAGAAATCATTTGAATGAATAATGGTATAATTATATCACCGAGAAATATATGATTTTTAATAAGTTACACAGTCTTTATATAAATTATATTATTTATACAGACAATGTTAAAGAACGCAGGCATTTTGTTCACAATTTACCGGACGAATATGTGTTAACAATAGTTCTAATAAACCAGTCGAAACGGTCTTTCTCTTTTAAAATCTCTGATATTGTTAGAAAACATGATCATCGTTCGAATAAATAAAAGATGCGTCAGACTTTAATTAAGACCGTCTCGACGGCGCATCCGGGTCACGGTGGACCCGGCGCCGCGTTCGCGTCCCTCGTTTCGACATCGTGGACGTGTTAATAACTTTTTCCCGGATTCCCGCAACTCGTTCCCGGTTTCCCACCGATGACGACCAGAAGTATCTTCGACCGGCCTGGAATTCCCGACTCGGAACCGTCTCGGAAAACAAGAAGAGGGGTGGAGTGCGGGAGGGGGGGTACGGGAGGAGGGGTACCCCGCGAGGCGAGAAAGGGCTACACGGGCGCTTATAAAATCGTAAAGCCGGAACACGTGTCGCGGCAGTTCCCGAAAAACGGCGCCGCTCCGGGGCCTCCACCACCCTTCCCCTCACCCTCCCCCGCCCGCCGATTCTTTTTCCCGTAATCTGTAGGACGGCGCGGGGCCATTAAACCGGCGGGACGGGGCTCGTCTTGAAAGGAATGTCACGGGGTTACGCCCTTTCTCATCGACGAAAAAAGACCGGCGGTCTTCTTCCTCCCTCGCTGCTCTCCCCGGTTGTCTTCGCCTCGGCTCGCCATCTCTCTCTCTCTCTCTCTCTCTCTCTCTCTCTCTCTCTCT
>NW_027582871.1:1794-2846 GCF_028453695.1 Augochlora pura
TCCCCCGCCCGCCGATTCTTTTTCCCGTAATCTGTAGGACGGCGCGGGGCCATTAAACCGGCGGGACGGGGCTCGTCTTGAAAGGAATGTCACGGGGTTACGCCCTTTCTCATCGACGAAAAAAGACCGGCGGTCTTCTTCCTCCCTCGCTGCTCTCCCCGGTTGTCTTCGCCTCGGCTCGGCATCTCTCTCTCTCTCTCTCTCTCTCTCTCTCTCTCTCTCTCGTTAACATGGTCGCAGGCCGGCCACCGATACCAGCCCGAGAGAAACCAGCCGTCCTCTCTCTTGCGGCGGTGCCCGCTCCTTTTCCCTTATCGGGGAACCGCTTTAAAAAGTTACAGTTTTCGGCCGGTCAAAGAGCTTTATCAGACGATTTACAGCTTTCAGCAGCCTCGTACGACGTCGTTCCCGGCCAGATAATTTGCTCATTGCCGCGGCACGCGGTACCCCACCGGTGAGTTATGTGACGGGAAATTGGTGCAACGCGCCGCGCCGGCCCGCCGAACGGCTCCGCGATCCACGAGAAGGAAGCCGGTTTATCGTGATCGCGCGCTCGTTACGAAAGCGCGGGTGTGCGTCGGCCGATCGGTTTAGATACGACGTATTAATTCCTACGATCGTTTCCGATCGCTGCCGTTTTCGACGACGGTGATCGGCGACGCGAAATTCGCCGACGCGGAGAGATCTCTTGAGACGTGGAGGACGCGGCGAATTCGTTCGCTTTAACCCCTTGCACTGTGATTACAACCCCTTGCACATTATTTTATGCTGCGTTGATTAGCACTTATTTGTCCTCAATACTGTCTTTAATGCGACCAGATAATTTTTTTTTTTATTGCATTCATTTGCTGCCATTTCTAGACTTTAATTATAGAAGAATTCCACTCGATTTCGATTTATAAAAAATTAATAATATTTATATTTAATAAGCTTGGGTGGGTTCTCTGTCACGAGTCTGATTTTTTATTATAGTGAAAGGGGTTAACCAGTCACTGTTACAACTAGAATTAAATACAGCGCCTAGGATTAAATACAAATCTTATATTTAGATG
>NW_027582872.1:0-2846 GCF_028453695.1 Augochlora pura
TCCAGATAAATATACATGAAATCGTTTTATGGCGTAGACAACAGCTAAACACTCTAATTCAAAGCTATGATATTTTGCTTCTGTAACAGTTGTTCGTTTGCTGAAATATGAGACTGGTCGACGCGTTCCGTCAGGTTGTTTTTGTATAAGTATTGCGCCGAAACCACTCGCACTGGCGTCGCAATGTAACTCGGTCTCCAACTTCGGTGCATACAATGACAATATCGGTTGTTGTGACAATAGATTCTTCAATGTCTCGAATGCATGTAATTCTTCGGTACCAAAATGGAAGGAAGTGTTTTTTCTTACCAAATTATGTAATGGTTTGGCAATTTTCGAAAAATTCGAAATGAAGCGTCTAAAATAACTGGCTAGGCTCACAAAACTATGTACTTCTTTCGAATTCCGTGGCAACGGATACTTCAATACCGCCTCTATATTATGAACACTAGGTTGAATTCCAGCACGATTTATCCGATAACCTAAATAAGTGATTTCTTCGTATAAAAATGAGCACTTGTCTAACCGAAACTCTAATCGATACCATTTTGCCAATTTGAATACTTCACGAAGAATTTCAATATGCTCGTCAATCGTCTCCGTAGCAACCAATATATCATCTAGATATATGAGTACTTTATTTTGCCTAATCAATTCCGAAAATATACTATTTATGTAGCGCTGAAACACACGCGGGGCGTTTGTAAGACCAAATGGCATCTTGATATATTCGTATTGACCAAACGGTGTGACAAAGGACGTATATTTTACAGATGAGTCCCCTACTTTAACGTGATGAAAACCGTTTCTCAAATCTAAGCTAGTGAAATAATTTCTATCTCGTAATCGGTCAAGGTGATCGTCTATCAATGGCGGAGGAAAATTATCCTTAATAGTTATCTTATTTAATTCGCGATAATCTACGCACAGTCGTAATTCTCAATTCTTTTTATGTACCAATACTATTGGGCTTGCATAAGGCGAATTGCTTGGGCGAATTATATTTTCATTTAATAACCGATCGATAATAATTTTCAGTTTTTCTTTATCACTATGTTACGAGCCGAGAGCCACTGCACACGTGGCCGGAGGTAAATGATTTTTGTGCGGAAATTTGGGAGGATTTCGTGGACTGGCCGATGTCTCTTTCACCACCGGGTCGCCACATTAATAGGAAAGGGTTCGTGGACTGGCCGGTGTCTCTTTCACCACCGGGTCGCCACCTCAGTAAGGGTAATGGAGTTTTGGTATGATTCTAATTTTGGCTCGTAACTTTAAAGAAATATTACTTGATACACCTCGAGCGGCAAAGGTATATCTATGTGAGATCGTTACCAACAACTGACTCGAACTGGGAGATGGAATGAAATAACTTGTACACTGAGTTGAAAGTAAAACTAATATAATCTAACAACTTCAGTCTGTTACAAGTGCGTAAGTGTAGTATGTGATTCGCGATGGTCCTAAGACACGCTTCCTGGTTTTCGCACCAAGTCAGCGGGGGTTAACTATTGCTCGAAGGAGAACAGGGCTCGATCTTGCTACGTCTCGCGTCACGATTTGATTTGAAACTGCCCGCTGAGAAGAGAAATCTCAGCCCTTTTATACGCGGTGGAAACTGGAAAATTCGGTAGTGGGGGCTGGGCCTACGTGACCGAAATCACGCCGCGGATGGGTCTAAGAATCGGGGATGTGTGGTAGATTGGGTGTTCTATTTTTAGAATGAAAGGACCGTTGTTCCCCGCCGACGTTATTTAGCGTATGCCTTCGGGAAGAAAGGAAAAAACGTCAGGAGAAAATCTCCGTACGTAACAACTAAAAGCAAGTCTTCGCGGTCGAAACGAAATGGGTTGTTCATGTTTCAGAGCAATCGTCATTTCGGCGTTACAATTAACAGGCGGTTCTACTTTATTAACAGAAGTATACTCGGTTTCATATAAATTTACGAGTTCCTTTGAAATTTCGTATTCTATTTCTGGGTTAATATTCAACTTTTCTACGTTACTAAAGTCCGTGGTAACACAATTAATTTGCATTATTTCATTTAAAATTTCAACCGATTCATTTTACTCCGAATTCAAATCGATTTGTGTAACAATGTTTTCGTCATCAAAAGAAACTTTAATATTCGGAAGTGATATGAAGTCTCTTCCAAGAAGTGCATCGCACTGCATCGCGCTATTCGGAACAACTCCCAAAGATAAATTTACTGGGATTTCGTTTACCGTACAATTATTTTTGAGTATTGCTAAAACATCCAATTTCGACCCGTTAATACCCTGAAAGATTTGACCATTATTAACAATAGGATTTCTTACAGTATCCGGCACAAAACTTTCCCTGATCAGGCTAACAGGCGAGCCAGAATCTATTATCGCGTCAATACAATAACTCCGTTCTTTATCCTGTCCGTCTGCAATAAAATATTTTAACTTTACCAAATACGGTGGATTCGAAATTAGTTGTATTAAATGCTGCGTATTCCTTTCAGTAGTCCTCGCCGTCGTCTTTTCCGATGTTGGTCGATTTCCGGGACAGTTTTCAATGCGGTACGCTGTGCTCCCACACTTGAAACACGTACCCCTTTGACGCCTCGGTTGTGTGCAATTCGAAGATAGATGACCTCGCTCACTGCAATTGTAGCAGCGAGGTGACTGTTGTTGAACGGCATCCATCCGTCTCGTCCTGGCATACTCTTGCTTCTCAGGCTGCAAATCTTTCCTTTCCGGTCTCCAGGTATTGCGAAGCGACAACTTTTGAAACCTTCTTGCAAATCTCCCTTCGTCTCAAAGCGATGCATACGAGCCTGGTTACGCAAATGTTCATCCGGGACACCATCAATTATT
>NW_027582873.1:0-2845 GCF_028453695.1 Augochlora pura
AATGGCACTATTCAGTGCTCCGACGAGTATACTCGTCACGAAGAAATCCCACCGTTTTCAACCACGACGAGTATACTCGTCGAACACAGTTCACCATCCAAGAACAAAGAAATCCTATAGCAACAGGTTAAAAACGATCCAAAAACGACCGATTGAACTTTCTCGATCGATCGCATCGAATTTTCGAAAGCAATCTGTGAAAAAAGAGAACACGCGCGCGAAAGGAGAAACGTGTTTCGGTGTTGTGAGAAACGTTTTGGAATAAAGCAGACCGCGGTCGGTGGTTCGAGCCGAGTCATGCGATCTCAGCACAGCCGGCCGCCTTACGGGAAAAAAAGCCGGGCCGCCCCGGCATCGTGCGGCGGCCAGCGAGCGTGACGAATCGCGCGATAACCTCGCGGAATAAGATTTACTTTTTAGGAGGGTGGATGACTCTCTGGCTTTTAATCGGCCGACGAAACACAATGTTGCGAGTGTCGAGAGGCAGGGAGGCCGTGTGGCTCGGCCGTGGCAAGAACCGGGAACGCCGATTGCTCCGCCGATCGTCACGCTCGCTCGGGTAAAGGTCCAATAGCGCCGCGCGAGATGCAGCTCGGGAAGTCCGAGCCGATCGCAGGACGATAGTCCTGTCCATTTATGTGTTCGACGGGTCTCGCTCGAGCGAGAATAATATTAATGACTTGTTCCGCTCGTACTCTCATTTCGGTGCCTGTAATAACCGCGCCACGTCGATCTCTCTCTCGCGCGTTTCGGAACGGTTCTCAAGAGTTCGAGTCATCCCGGAACTATTCGGGTCGTATCGAGATTCACTTTGTTGCTCTTTCTCCGCCGGCTCAACCACCTTAAACGGCCGACGGTTGCATTCGATAAGATTTATTCAAAATCGTGACTGAATCGCATGCATTCGTCGAATGCGTTCATTTAGTTTGCATTAACCCCTTCGGCGTACCGTTTTCATCGCAATTACTGCGATTAGGAATTTACCGGTTGCGATGATTTCTTAGAAGAGAAAGAAGATTGACTTTATCGAGCCTAAATTTACTCTAATGCTTAAATATTGACACTTTATCGACCGGTAGCCTATAAATCGACTTTTCCCTCCGGTAGCCTGCGAATCGGTAATATAGTATAGTGACCCTTAATTTGTTATCTATTACTGAAATAAATGTGTGAAATTGTATTACAAGCTTCAATATTATTATATAAATTTTTAAATGTTGAATACCTTTCGCGATTAATAATATATAAAAAAAATCAAAATAGATGACCGGTCAATAAAGTATTAATGACAGTAATAAATAATAAGTAATAATAAATAAGTTAATACCAGAAACGTTCATCAGACACGTCAAGACACGGTAGGGGGTTAGATAAAGTAATTAAACATGAGGAAAAGAATTAACGTCGAGCGAGAGGGAGAGAGAGGCGTAGGGCAATTATGTAAGTGGTTCTAAAGGCCACAAAGACTAATGTAAATACTATGGAAATGTGATGATAAGGGAATAATGTATACGCTTCGTATAATTCAAGAATGAACGTAGGAACCGGTCTGAAATAGTGCCGTTTGTAACACTGTACACCCGAACAAGAGTACACCTAATCTAACCTTGACTTTTAATCGAATAAAAATACGTAGGACATTATTTAGTAAAACATTGAATAATAGAAAGAAACGACAAGTAATTTCAGCCTGGTTTCTTTAATCTCACAGATCATTTAAGGGGTTGATTCCCGGACCCGTTGCGATCATTTCGTTCCGGGACTAATATCCATTAACCTGTCAACCGAGGAATTAGCTTTCCTTCATCTCGTTTCACAATGGCGATCTCTTTGTTCACGGCGAGAGGTTATGTTCTCACGCTCGAAGTAATTACGAAATATCGTCTGCTAATTATCGATTGTTTATTTTCGACGAAATAGTTTGTGGGATATTTGTAGAATTTAATAAATCAAATATTTTTGTTATCAAAGTTTAGAAACGAAAGGGCATCAAAATAATAAAAGTCTGGCTGATAAACAAAAAGGGTCTGGCCCAATTAAGGAAAATATTAAGGATAAATAAATTAAGTAAATGTTAATCGACGTAGCTTGAAACGAATAGTAGTGTACGTGGGTGGTGCCATTAAATTAAATAAATATTCTGCAATAGTTGCTACACAGTTTCCATTATACTATTCAGTCGCTTCTAGCGCGCTACGCATAAACTATGCAAATTCGAAGTATTAGCATGTGGTCGCGCTTAGTTTCAATGGGTAAGGACGACTTTCTTTATAGCCGCAGATGTTACTTTGGAAAGTTTCCATGCGGAAAAAAAAGAATCATCGGAGTTTTTTTCCTGGCATGGCGAAACATTTCGTCATACCCAAATAACAGGTTAGTCTGCTGCTAGCAACAACAGCGGATGGTCCGCCACTTAAATTTCCTCGGTCATTTTGATTGTTTTAGCCTGGAACCAACAATCCTTCTCCGCGACGCTGTTTATCACTTTGAAGACGAATAAATAATTTTATTATACCTACACTGCAGTAACAGTACAGTATACTTGACACATTAGTGATACTAATGTTGAAATTCTTATTTCAACATATTTGAACAAACCGAATTTTACTAATACCATCCCCTACGATAAATATTAACTCTATAGTTTCGCTCTAGTTAATTAAATTGCTTTAACTATGTGGCGATTTTATTATCCCTTTGCACTCGAAGCGATTTTAAATCTAACCCCAAAATAGCTGTTTTGACCAGCTTTATTCCCATTTGATATGACTTGGTATAATTTATGCATATAAAATTCAGTCTTGTGACTCGTAAAACTGTTTTACGCTTTCAACGATCTCTCAAA
>NW_027582874.1:0-2845 GCF_028453695.1 Augochlora pura
GTTTTGTAGAGTAGAAACAGCTCTATCGAATGAATATTCGACTAATATTATAGACTATATAAAATAATATTCGACTATATAAAATGTCGACACTTTGTCGAACAGCAACAAATCGTTGTAAAATAAAAAAAAAATATAAAAACGCCACGAACATATTCCCTAACCCGAATAGTTGACAGGGCGGTTTGTATTTAGAAATGCGACCCAAAGCCGACGAGATTGAACGAAGAAGCGCAAACCCTTTCGCAGTTCGTCATGCTGGCTGCTCAACGGAAGGTCTCAGCGTGTACAATGGCGTTTTAGGAACAGTCAATGAGAAGTCGATTGCAAGAATACGGGGGGGGGGAGGGGGAGGGAAAGAAACAAAAGAACGATTCGTATCTCGACGATCCTTTCGATGGGAGACGACAAAAAGTTCGCGTGTTCTGCGTGTGTGTATTAATGTGTGTACGCGCGCGCGCGCGTGTGTGTTTGTGTCCGTCCGTGTACAGGTCGCTGAATACGATGATTGCAGCGATGGCACGAGGCTCGTACAATTAAGGCTTATCGAATAAGCAATCAACAATCGAACTCCGTGTGAAGATTAGGCAACGCACTCGCACATACCTGCCGTAATAATAATCGACACAATAATTACGAATTAATACGTGAATCGGTGACAATAATAGCAATAATTAGTCGTCAAACGCTCTCTCTCTCTCTCTCTTTCTCTCTCCCTGTCTCTCATTCAGACGCATGCACGCTCTCTTTCTCTCTTTCTCTTTCTCTAGCGATATGTGAGTCCAAAGAATGTTCTACCACTTCCGTATAAACACAGTGACATTGAAACATCGTCGTTCGTATTATGCGTACAAATTAATTAATTATATTTATATATTTATATATGTATATACGTATACGCACGGTGTCCCATAATACGCGGCACCCTCTTCTATTTTCGAAAAAGGAAGAACAAATCTTTACGTTCGCCAATGCTTCGAAATGAATTTCCGGTAACAAAAGTGAATCACTATAACCGTACGCTTGCGGCCTCGTTTAGGTCACTATATTTCTAAGTAAACGTTCAATCAACAATCGTATACTTTTACGACTAACTTATGAATCAAATGACATTATTCGTGATCTACCGAATCTATCTAGCATTTTTTCAGATTTTGAATCGCTGGAGTCGGTCTAACGTATTATGCGACACTCTGCATACCTATAATATAAAACATTTGAAAAAATCACAGTTACTTAAAAACATCTTAGTACATCGCTTTCTGTTCTTTTTCACCGATCTTTCGTCCGCTCGCTCGCTCTCTCCATTTTGTTTCACTGACATCGTGGACAAGAAATGGCCCACGGTTCAACCACGTTTAATCTACAACTTATTCATTTTTAATTAGCCGACAAAAGACGCGTTCTTCGAGTCTTTTGCAACTAAGGAACGAAAGTAAGAATTCATGTTTCGTTTAATCAGACTATCGAATATACAGGGTGTCCCGGAAATCGTAGCACAACTGAGCAGGGGGTGATTCTACATAAAAAAAAAACAGAAAATATTTTGGTATTACATTTTTTCATCCCGTGATAATCGACTTCCGTTTTCGTGATAATCGACTTCAAGGTTCGTTCAACTTGTAAACGATTTAATACAATTTGCTCGTCGTGTATTATTAAACAAGTCAAGTGTCGTGCTCGTGTATAGCAATTTTATAACACGAATGATATAATTTGCATATAGCAAATGTTACACATTTGAAACATAAGATTACCGAGACATTCGAAAAATTAAAAAGCGATAACAACTCACAATCGTTAAGTGAACAATAATATTAAGCTTTTTCACAATATATAACATAAATATTACGCAATATGTAATTAATCAAATTTAATAATAAAGGGGAGCGAAATTTGATCTGGACGCCTATTGGCGCCTACAGTACCGGGAAGTCAACATGTTTCGGACGCCAATAGGCGCCAACAGTAGTCAAAGGGTTAAATGGTTTACAAGTTGAACAAACTTAGAGGTCGACTATCACGAAAACGGAGCGCCGGATGAAAAAATGTTATACCAAAATATTTTCTTCTTTTTTTATGTAGAATCACCCTTTGCCCGGTTGTACTACGATTTTCGGGACACCCTGTATAAGTCTCGAATTAACAAAAGTCATTAACAAAAGTCATTAACAAAAGTCATAAACGAAAGTTACTGTTTCGTGATTCTATATTCAAGCAACGAATTCAAGTTCCATTCATATCGCACGAACGTCGTGTAAATGCAAAACGTGAAACTAGTCGAGGTGTTTCTGTCGAGGGCCAGTCATCGTCCAGGTACCAAAAGCCCCGTTCCCAGCGCGAACGAGAATCGTCGAACAATTGAAGTGAAAAAAAATGTAATTCGCGAGTCGCCAAGCACGCCCGCGACACCATCCACGCGAAAGTCGACGTTGCAATGGAAAAAGTAAAACAGAGACTACAAAAGCGACTAAGCATTCCTCTAAGCCGCGCCATTTTGTTCCGGACCACGTTTCCGTTTCGCTTTTCCCACCGTGCCTTCCGCACGGTAATCGTTATCGCGGGCAACACGCAAAACTTCCATACGTTTCGCTGTGCACACAAGAAAAAAAATATCGAACTCTCTTCCTCGCTCTCTGTTTCTGGCGGTGACCGGAAGTTCGAACGGGGACCTCGAAAATTTACATTTAATTGAACCGTGGCGAATCGTTTCTTTCAGTTCTCTGCTCTCTAAGCTATCCGAACGAAACGCGAGGAATGAAATTCATGTTCCGAATCGTTCAAACAATTAATTTGCTGCACGAACACATCGGTCGTCTCGTCGAACGAAGGTAAATTAGTCGAT
>NW_027582875.1:0-2845 GCF_028453695.1 Augochlora pura
GTGACCGTGTTATGAGTCGTATGCTGCCTTGTTAGCCTCGACAAGTTGTTCAAGGTACTTGCAGGTTGCAAAAACTGAAGTATATACGAAGTAGGAGGAACGTACTCTTTAGAGTCATACATTGGTGACAATGTTCTGTGACCACACGACAATTTAGACAGGCAGCATCTGAAAGTGAGACAATTACAACTGGGATTGTTTCCTTTCGTAATTTTTCAATTGTCATCTAATGTCGAGTCGGTGATGATATCGGTGATGCTTCTTCTCGATTGAAAATAACATTATATCTCTTCTGCATTTTCGCTTTTTCGTTTAAGTGTCGTGCTCTAGCTTGTAGTCCATGTTAACCCGCCTCGACTTTCCTTCTCGCAGCGTTTTCCGCCAATCGAATGTATGAATCAACAGATTTTGTTGCAAGAACGTTAACATCTTCGACTGCGTCTCCATGAAGTGCTGTACGATCTGCTCATCTGGATCGACATAAGTGGTAGCCTTGGAACGAACCGAGATACGTATTCAATTTGATTAGTAGTGAACAATCATCACGCATACAAACGTGCTGGGAATAACGATGGCCGTGGCAGGAGAACTTGTAATTGTTAATTTTCAATTTTCTAAGAATAAGGAAAAAATATGCACCTCGAGAACTTATGTTAGCCTTCTACCGATTAGTGATATCAATCTTGAAAACAGTTATCGAACATCGTATTTCTCACAGATCTAATGTACATTCGTTGCTAATTCACCTGTAATACTTCTCCTTGCAGTATCTTATCCACTAGTGCTGTATCGATGCGGGTTTTCCTTGGTATAGCCGATGCTACCGAGCTCACTGACTCAGGTTTTATCTCAGTTGGACGTTCGGGAAAAAATACGCTTACGGTGTGTTCAAAAATCTTGCCTTGCGAATCCAGCTTCTCTTTCAATTTCTCCCTTCTCCTTTTAGTTTCTTCACGCATCTTAAGTATAGGTTCGCGTTGTCTCTCCAGTTCATCTTTTCTCAAACCTTTCTTTTCCAGGAGTACTTGCTGCATTCGTCTAAGTTCCATCAGTTTCCATCGCTCGCGCGCTTCTTCGATCATCTCCCACGGTTTCTACATACGTACGTGTAGAATTTTTTTTAAGTAATATCATTAAGTCTAACTATTCACTGATTGTGAGTATGCGTCAATATATATTCATTAGTATCGCGTACAGAGGTCTTTGTTATTTCCACCGTAGCCATATTTGTCTCTGTTAATTGGTCCCCGGCTTTGTTTTCCTGTTCTAGTTCCTTTTTCCGCGTGATTCGCTCCATTAGTCTCTGCTTCTCCTCGATGATCTCACGGTGCGTCTCATTCCACCAGTTCCGCCAATTCTTGCAGTTTTCTGTCTGGGTATAAACGATCAGATCAACAATTAACTATGCTGGTACATGCATGTACTGTCCAACACGCCCTTAAAATCATTACCCTTAGTATTTGTTGTTTTATAAAATTAGCCATCCATCGTTCATTGCTTCCGTCGTATTTGAGATATGTGGTCGGAGGATGGAACATTCTCAAGGTGCCATTGTAGTCACAAAATCCTACGCACAATGGGTCCAAGTCCAACATGTGTATGTATATCCCTGTGATTATACGACCGGACAAACTCTGTGTAATGCAAGGCTCTTCACTTTTTACAAAAAAGTCCCAAATCTCGACGCTGCCATCTATTCGAGCCAGGATTAGAACTGTGGGACGAGAACGTCCCCAAGACACAGCCGTGTATCTATATTCACGAACATATTTGTATGTATAGTAAGGTGATCTTTATTTATACTTGTTAAAAAATATTTCGAATTTTTTTAGCGTCAACCTTTAGACTGATTTTATTTGATGAAGATATAATTCCTATGAAAGAATATCTCATTTAGATAATAGGAAAGGGCGCCAACGGAGTTTTAAAGTTACAGACATCTGTAATTTTTGCAAATGTTAATAAATTTTTCAAAAAGGGTTCGTTTTATCGAAACCCCCAAAATTGCAAAATTTAGAAACATCAAATCTCCGTTGCTACTTTTTTTCGTTACCCGATCAAAATAATCTTCTACAAGAATTATTTGTCTCTCAAGTAGGACCATTTGAGGATGGGTGGGGGTGTTCATAAAAGAAAATCGGTGGTTGAAAAATAAGAATTATGTGTATTTAGCGCATTCTGCTTAGCTAATGAGCTTTAACTGACTTATTAGTTAATTACCCAACAGTCGACTTTTTCCATATCAACGGTGTATCTAAGGTTTCTTTCCAAATGGCAAATATTTTGCCGCCTATCGTGGCTATTAAATCATTGAAGATTTTAGATCTGATTGCGTAAGTTATTGGACCATCGTGAACCTTTTTGCACCAAGTCCATTCACAGATTTCAGTATTAACGGTCATGCCGGTGGAGAAATCGTATCCTTTCCACTTGACGCAACCGAAATCACCTTGTACAGTATTCAAGCCATATTTTTACTTTTTAATTTCCTTAGATTGTTAGAGCAGTTGGAGCCAACGGGGACGTTACCTTCAACGGTGCCGAGAAATATACTCGGCTGCATTTCGTAGTCTGGCTTTTTAACTATACTTTTAAAGTATCTTCTAACAGTAACGTCCTTCGAAAGCGGGATAAGGTCAGCGCGTTGCTTTTCGAACTGCGGTATGGAAATACTAAGGGTGGAGATCACAACTCTACGACTGACGTCGGGATGATGGACAACCAGCAGATAGTGCGGTCGCAAGATGCGATCAAGATGTTTATACGGCGATAGGGGTTGCAGCGTTTCCGGTCGTTTCGTTGTCATCTTCGTTTTGGCGATTTGTTGGGTTTCTTTCTGGAATTT
>NW_027582876.1:0-2843 GCF_028453695.1 Augochlora pura
AGATCTGTATCACGAGTCTGACTTGTTATTATAGTGCAAGGGATTAAAGAATAGATGATGGAAATAGTGAACAATAAAGTACTGGTTAATAATAGATATAGTACAGATAGTATAGACAATAAACTACGATAAAGTGACAGACGTAATGTAACAAACGTAAAGTAATAAACATAAAATAACAAACGTAAAGTGATAAACATAAAATAACAAACGTGAAGGACAACTGATTATTTGCAAATTAAACAACTCATAATCAATGTTCTCCAATTGTCCATCAGCCTTCAAACAAAAATGTACAATTAAAGAAGAGGAGACATCATTATCGTAGCCTCGCCAATTCACAATAATTATAAAAATGATCCCCGGAGCTAAAATAATCGTCTCATTTCTTCTCTAATTCTCCACTTTCGTTAACAAGCTGAGAAACAATAGATAAACATTTTATGCACTTCCGTGGACAAAAAACAACAAACTCACACGTCGTAGAAAAGTTCCGTACTGGAGGTTATTAACTTTTGGCCGCTGTAGTTGTTTAAGAACATAATTATCACGTGTACCAGCACGAATTTAGCGCTGATCAGAGTGTTTACGATTTCATGCAACTCCGTGATCGATAAGAAAAGCTATAGTACATTGAAAATAGTCTTTGAAATAGTCGCGGTATATTAACCCTTTCGGTAGGAGTACTCTGTCCGCCATGACACTCTCGAGGTGCCGCGCCGAAAATTCGCACATAAATATAATACATATAAATATATAAAGATTGTCTGAAGCGTTAAACAAATACTGTGCTTGATGAAACAGTCTTTTTTTAAAACAAAAATAATTGCTTCCAGCTGCAATATTAATATATATAAAATTCTGTTATTTATACCGGTCGTCGCATCATGGACGCCTCGTATATCCGGCACTGGTACCAGAAGGGTTAAAAGTAATCTTGAAAATAGTCGCAGCACATTAAAAATAGCCTTCGATATATCCGCGATGCATTAACCCTTTGCGCTCGAGTCCTGAATCTAAGGTAGCAATAAAATTGTTTTATCGTGTCCAAAGATAATTTTTACATAAATAAAGTTTACATTAAGAGATTGTTAATTAGTGGAATTGTTGGTCAGTTTCGTACGAATAAAAGTGCACTTTGTTACATAGAAATATTCTGAGCTGAAAAGATTATTTCAGATTTGCTTTTAATATAGCTTCGAGCGAAAAGGGTTGAAAATTCTATTGAAATAGACTTACACGGTATAAACTTGCAGCGAACGAGATGACAACGGTTACGATCGCCACTAGATAGGACAGCATCATATTGTCCGTGAGAGTCGCGGAGAGTCTTCGTTTGCGAGATCACGAAGTTTGAAAACAATATAAGATGAGTATAAAACATCGAAAAACAGTAATAATATAACTATTAAATAGTAATAGCATGTATGACCCTTTGTTCACAAAAACACGGACACTTAGTGCATAAATTTTATGCGACAAGGAAAACGCGAACAAAAGTCTCGTTGGGCTGAAACGCTTATTTATTGAATTATTTTTTATTAAATTATATTATTTTTGGGGAAAGAAACGTTCCTGAGATCATTTCAAATAACTTTTTCCTTAGCGAAAATTCGATCCGCGGTTTCGTTTGCGAGTTATTAAGGAAATAAATTGACTAATGAGAGACGAGTTCGACTGGCGCAAGGCGGAGCCAGTAGACCAAGCCCAGTTTAGTTCATTGGCTCGGCTACGTCGCGTCAGTCGAGCTCGCCTCTCATTGGACAGTGCTTTTCGTTAATAACTCGTAAACCAAAGCGCGGGAGAAATTTTTGTAAAGGAAAAAGTTGCTTCAAATGACGATTGCAATCAAACAATATAATTATATATATTGTTTATAATATTGTCGCGCTCCAGGCATCATAAATAGAATTTCCATATATATTTATTAATTAATAAGATAGTATCATAATGAACATCAGTAAATTTAATAGCACAGTTCAACAATTACTAGAAACAATAATTATAATTACTAATATTAATTACCAACTTACGAAATATTATTATTTTATAATAAATATATCTTTTATCATACAGGAATAGTGACAAGATTGTAGAAGAACGTGGTGGGTTTATAAAGGATATTAATTCGAAGAAATGGTTATTAAAAATGCGCAAAGTGTCCGCGTATTTGTGAATCAGGGTTTTTGGTGAATAGTGTCGCTCTAATACTTTGAATAGAGGTACCAACTCAACAGCACGCTGGTGCGTGTCCACAGCTGATCGAATGTCTATTATTACGTCCGCCTTGGGTGAGTTTGCCATTATATGAACAGCCGTTCTTATTCGATAACTAGATATTAATAAATATATGTATATAGAATAAAAATATATTCATCGAGATAAAATGGTAATAATAAATAAATGTATTTCTATCCAGTTTTCATACGTCGCTGTCAACAATTTCGTTGCCGTAGCTATAAAATTCCAACTATCTCTTTGTTATAGAATAGTAGACCCAGTTAAAAGAATTGACTTAAATTATGTTATTTACTTAAGTTCAAAAACAGCTTGAGAAAAGTTTTCACGATTAAATTCAATTCAATTATATTACATTGATATTAATTCTGTAGTTTCGTGACTTTTTCTATCAGGAAATTTTGATGTTAATATTGCAGTATTAATATTGTTAATATTGTAGTATTGATATTACTGACGTCATAATTAATATTAATGCTACAATATTAGTATTATTAATATTATAGTGTTGACATTATTAATGTTATGTATAATATTGTTGGAAATCAGCCATAAGGTTGATCGGTGCCCCCCCTTCGACGCGCCTCGGCATGCTTTTGTCTAAG
>NW_027582877.1:0-2843 GCF_028453695.1 Augochlora pura
CCAGTCTATTTTTATATATGCGTTTCTGTTTGTCTCTAGTTTTCACCGTTTCCCTCAACTTTTATGCACTTCCCTCTATTTCTCCCTCTTTGCCTTTATTTCATACTGTATTTTTATACTTCTTTGTATTTTTTACTATTTCAATTGCTTTCTATTTTTCTATATATTTCTTTTCTATTGCTCTATATTTCTATTCTTTTCTCTTTCTCTATATTTCTCATTATTTGTCTCTATTTCTGTCTTTTCCTCTTTATTTCTCTATTTTTTTCTTTCTCGCTCATTCACTCTCATGCTCGCATAAATTAAAAGATCGAGCTTCGAGATAAACGATAACACCGGCATCGTAATTAAGAAACGGCACGGTCGCGTGCTCGTTTCCGCGCGCGCGCGTGTCTCCGTTCCGTAAAAAAAGAAAAGAAATAAAATTGTAATTTCTTGGGAACAGCTGAAAGCCGTAAGCAACAATCCCCGTGCTCGTTGTTTCCTAATTCGCGATAATGAAAGCATTAAATAACGGGAACTCGGCGTTTCGTAACCGTGGTTTTACCCGTCGAGTCTAATATGATCTCGGAATAATTCAGCGACGCGTTCGAATAATAACCACGTTCTCAACAGAATTCGTTTATTAGGTTGGAAACTATGAAACGGGCGTCGCAGCTGAACATAGACTGAACAGAAACGCCCGTTTCATAGTTTCCAGCCTGATATCTTGAGAATTCCAAGCTCGTGCAACTATTGATAGCTAAGTATTTATATTATATATAAATATTTAGCATTTATAGGATTTATATTATATATAAATATTTAGCATTTATAAGATTTATATTATATATAAATATTTAGCATTTATAAGATTTATATTATATATTATATTTAGCATTTACAGGATTTATATTACAGGCTATTCTTTATAGTGTTAACCATTTGCACTCGAAGCTATTTTAACTGTAAATGTGAAATAACTGTCCCGACTCATAGCATTTCTATTCTATGCAATAAAGTGCACTTCCATGCGTGCGAAATTGATTATTAACGACTCGTAGCAACAGTTTCACCGTTCAACAATTTTTTAAGTCTAAACTTTGTCGTTATAAAAATTATTTTGCAACGTAATGGAATAATTTTATTCGAGTGCAAAGGGTTAATAGGGTGCCCGTGCTCTCGCTGTATCCGAAATGATTATAATGACCAAATGATCGTCGAGGACGTGGTTAGAAAATTGTTAAATAATTCCAGTGGCTATTCGAAGCGATCTCGATGGACTCGCGCGAGTGTCCAGAACACGCATTGCACTGTGCAGTTGTCGTGGAGAGACGTTCGATTTATATACCGCTGCTTTCGATTGAACCAGACAAGAAATAAACTGCGTTCATGGTCGGAGAAATAAAAAACAAATGAAAATGGTGTTCAAATCGAGAGGTTAAACTATAGACAGAGAACGTTCGACAATGAACCTATTGTGTGTGCAACGGAATCGATCCTCGATGGTACCATCGTGGAAATATCATCGCGATGATCGTTGATCTTCTGTTACCGCTAACGGTGTGACGTTAACGCTGTCTCATATGATTATATCCGCAACCGGGTTACGTCAATGCCGATTTTTCTCTACGTCTCTGTATTTCTTGCTATTTCCTCCTGTTTTTATCTCTTTTTCTTTTTCTATATTTGTTATTATTTCTTCCAGTTTTTACCTCTATTATTTCTCTATATTTGTTATTATTTCTTGCTATTTTGTCTCTTTTTTTTTTCTGTATATTTCTCACAATTTCTCTCTCTTTATCTTGCTATATATTCCTCGCTATTTTTTCCTATTTTATCTTTCTTCCTTTCTCTATATTTCTCTATTTTTATTTCCCTTTTTCTCTTGCTCTATATTTCTCTATTTTTTCTCTTGCTCTATATTTTCCTATTTTTATTTCTCTTTTTCTCTTGCTCTATATTTCTCTATTTTTATTTCTCTTTTTCTCTTGCTCTATATTTCTCTATTTTTATTTCTCTCTTTCTCTTGCTCTATATTTCTCTATTTTTATTTCTCTTTTTCTCTTGCTCTATATTTCTCACTATTTTTCTATATTTTTCACTATTTTTCTCTATTTCTCTTTCTCTCCCTCCCGCTCCCTATTCCTCTGCAATTCGCACTCTTCACACTCTCGCAACGTTTTTCAAATATCCATCAACGTATCGCACCGCGATACAAATATTGCAGCAATTAACAACGATATTGCGTGTCTCGTGAACGCCGGCGCAGCGAGACGCAGTCTTAAGGGACGAGGCCTTTCCCGCACCCGTATTTATCTGCGAGCAAATAAGTTAATCGCATTAAAATTCTCTGAAATTCGTCAGCGTTATTGTGCATTGTTCGTCAATTTTCTGATTTACTATAAAGCATTGTTCGTGGGATCACGCTCGTTCTCGCGTTCCGAGAAAATTATGAAACGCATCTTGCACGGATGCAGCGAACCCTCTTAACCCGTTGCACTCGAACGGCGACTCTGAAGCACCACTAAAATTATTCTATCGCGTTTTAAAATAATTTTTATAACGATACAATTTAGATTGAAAATATCGTTGAGCAGTGAAACTGTTGCTGATCAATTTCGAACGCATAAAAGTGCACTTTATTTCTTAAAATAGAAATGCTATAATTCTTATCTTATATTTGCATTTTTATTCTTACTTTATATCTGCACATTTTATTCTTATCTTATATTTGCATTTTTATTTTTACTTTATATCTGTACTTTTTATTCTTATCTTATATTTGCATTTTTATTCTTAATTTATATCTGCACATTTTATTCTTATCTTATATTTGCATTTTTATTCTTACTTTATATCTG
>NW_027582878.1:0-1150 GCF_028453695.1 Augochlora pura
CACGCATCCTGATTAACAAACTTAAACAAAATTAAAGAGTAAGGAACAAATAATAGACTGAACACTTAAATGAACGTTCTGATCGCCTATGTTCTTAATAAACATTGGCCAACTATATAACACTTCATAAAAAATTAAGGACAGAATGTAGTTTTATTGTAACAAAATAGAGTAAAAGAGAGTAGTACTTATGATAATATAATATTGTAACCAATAATCAAATGTCATTACTACATTTAATTATGATTTCAAAAGTAATACACTTTACAAGAAACACAACATATTATTACATTAAGTGTTAAACTATGGTCCAGGTTATTTTAATGAAGGACTCTTAAATAGATTTTAATAACTGTTTTCTGAGGTCAATGTATTACAAAGGAGTTTTCGTATGCTTCTGTCGAGCTCTGTTTAGTGCGGTCTGTTTATAGGTGCACAAAGGTATACATATGGGTCTTTTTGTGTTAGCACGGTCGATGTCCTGCAGTATTGATATAATCGGTTTATCGACCTTTATGAAAGTGATTTATAGTTATTTCTAACATTAAGTATTTCATTAATCACAATAGCTTTAAAGAACCTCATTCGTTGCTGATTTGCTTTTAACTTTATACATTCACAATGCTTTCAAATGGTCAAAAAAATTTATTGTAGCGGGGTGGTGGTGGAAGGGTAGTTGGAATGAATTCTCGACACAGAATATAAGGATTACTGAGGACGAAAGGAGATATATTCTGATTAGCAGGTTACAAGGTGTTGAGTCGCCATTCCAGCAACCTCCACGTGGTGCGACTCGGGCAATCCATGTAGCTGTCGGCTCTCGGGCTGGTAGGTGCATGGAGCTAATGGCTGTGACATGCAACCGGAGGGGCAGGTCGACCCGGTATGAATGAGGAAGGGGGGGTTTCACTCACCTTTGGTGAGGGCCCACCCAGTATGAATCCGGAGAACCCTATAAACGGGTCTCTCCTTGAATGCGGAGGGCTACCGGTAAACGGGATGCCCTCAACGGGTTATGTCTGGTCGGGGACCCTATAAACGGGTCGCCCGAGACTGAAAGTGGGGGCCGACCTGTTTCATCGGTTGCGTGAGGGCGCGGTAGCGGGCCTAGCCCGCCGGGAGGGACGTCTCCGCGCGAGGGGAGGGTTTC
>NW_027582878.1:1250-13600 GCF_028453695.1 Augochlora pura
GCGAGTAGCTGCAATGATCCCTGGAGCGATGCCGGCGGGAACTTCGGTTCCTGGCAGGGTCTCCCATGCCGGTAAGGTTCAGGGGGAGTGGTGAAAGTAAAACGGCGGTTAAAGATCACACCGTAAGCCTGTGGTCATGTTTTACAGGAACGGGGGGCTTGCCTTAACCGGCCGGTCCGCGAGGCTGACAACCTCTATAAAAATCCCTAGTCCCAAGCAGCGTTGCGCGGTGCAGAGGGCGCGTCTGTCCTTTGCGGCAGGCGTGGCTGGTGGGTGCACCAGTCGTTAGCAGACAACCCCAGGGTACCTGGCGACCCCCTGGGTGTATCAGCCTTCCCCGGGTATGGCGGCTCTGCCCGGGGTGACCTCTATTCCGACCACGTTCGTGGGAATCATTATGAGTACCAATTCTTTTTCAAAAAAAACTGGGGAGGGGGTAAACGAGGGTGAGGTGGGCGCGACAACGTCGGTAGAGGTGGCACAGCCACGACGCGACATTGTTACCCGCAGCGGTATTCGCTGTGGGGTGCCAGTAGGGGAGGGTAACAACGGTGAGGACTCGGACGCATCGTCCGTTCTTTCGTCCGTAAGCCGTAGCTCCTCCAGATCGGGTCGGAAAAGAGGAAGAGAGGACCTAAGCGGCGAAGCGGGAGCGAAACGCCGGCAGGCGGAGGTCTGCTACCAGGAGGCCGAGGCGAGGGTGGCCGAGGAAGTCCTCGACCCCTCGGTACCACCCCCTCAGCCTTCCAAAAATAGCATCCCACTACCGGAGGCAGCGGAACTGGCGCGACAATTCAAATCGCAGCCGTCAAATGAAATAGCTGCTGCGATAATAAATTCGCAGCAGGAGGTCGAGAAAGTGGCCTCGGTATCAAGGGCAACCTCGTTTGGGCACTCCGAGTGGCTGCCCTTAGCACCAGGACGGGCGTGTCTGAGCTGTCGACACGGTCGTCCATATAGACGTCGAGGGCCCTCGAGGCCGAAAATGCAAAACTGAAAGGGGAACTGGCGGAGCTCAGGCCAGAGGTGGCCCGGCTCCGCCAAATTGTGGAGGGAGCGGCGGTGACAATGCCGCCCCCGCATCCCGTAAGGAAGCCACGGTCGCCGCCTGCGACGGTATCGGAGAGTCCGCTCTTGCAGCAAATAAGCTCGCTCATGGACGTGAAATTGGCATCACTAAGGAGAGAGCTGACGCCGCAGGCGGTGGGGTGGACCCGAGTGACGGTGGAGGCCCTGAGCGCCCGGCCGTTGCAGGGCTACCGCTGCCTCGAAATGGGGCATACACGTCAGCAGTGCACTGCAGCCGAGGATCGGTCGGGTCGCTGCTACGGATGCGGCGACCTTGGCCATAAAGCCAGCGAGTGCCCGGCCGCGCTGAAATGCCCGCTCTGTTCAGATGCGGGAAAGCCGGCCGGACACCGCCTCGGCAGTCGGGCGTGCCCCGCCAGCGCGCGGCGCGACCGCAGCGCCCAAAAGGGGGCGGGAGAAAAGAAAAAGCGAAAGGCAAAAGCGGGGGCCAAGGCAGCGGCCCCCGCGGCGGCTCAAGAGGGGGCACCCATTGGTGGACCCGCCCCCAGCCAGAAGAAAGTAGAGTCCGCTGAGACCCCCAAGGCCGTCGCACCAGCGTCGGCCACGGAGGTGCAGACGGCCGAGTAATGGGGCCCACGGGCCCAATTATTCAGGCCAACCTGAACCGCTCGGCCAGGGCACAGGATTTACTGATGCAGAACCTGGCCGAGCGGGGTGCCGGGTTGGCCGTCGTGTCAGAGCCACACAGGGTCCCCGAACATCCGCATTGGGTGGGGGACTCTGTGGGCTTCGTCGCGATTCTATGGGCAGGTCGGCAAGGACCCCCGCCATGCTCCGTTATTGAGCGTGGGCGGGGATACCTGGCCGTTGAATGTGGCGATACCGCGGTGGTGGCCATTTATGCGCCCCCCAGTTGGTCCCTCGAGCTTTTCGAACAGTACCTGGACGGGGTAGGGAGATGTATCTCCCGCTGCCAGCCCCTTCCGGTGCTCGTCCTGGGGGATTTTAACTCCAAAGCGACTGCTTGGGGGTCCCCCAGGACGGACTCGAGGGGCCTGGAGGTGCTCGAATGGGCGGTGGGACTTGGGGTCGTGCTGCTTAACACGGGCTCGGTCCATACGTGCGTGCGGCATAACGGGGGCTCCACTGTGGACTTTCATGGGCCACGCCCCGGGCCGCGCGCCGTATCTCGGGGTGGAGAGTGGCGGAGGAGGTCGAGACACTATCGGATCACAGATACATTTTTCTCGACCTCCCCGCCGCCCCAAGGACGACACCCCGGCGTCGCCCAGGTGGAGGAGAGCCACCACCGCGGTGGGCGCTGAAGCGCCCTACACCAGGACGCTCTGATGGCGGCAGCCCACGTCGTGGCCTGGCCAAGTGACGTCAATATGCAGGGAAGCAGTGACATCAATATGTGATGTCATGAACCGTTAATAACAATTTGGTAACTAAGGAGTCTGTCGCGTCTCGATGCTTCTAGAAAGTTCGATTGTGGTCCAACGGAATTATCGATCGGTCCAAAAATATCCTCAATGATGGTAGTCTTTTGTCTTCCTCTCCTTTCGCCTCGTTACAGTATAATAAATTGAAGGAATAAATTTCAGCAAATACAACATGTCCTTGATGTGTTAGCTACAGAAATATAGATTTATTTGTGGTCGTCTCTGTCAGCTCGCAGCATTTCAGGTGCGTGTGCTTCTTGCCTAATACATATATGCGTGTGCAGCAATTAGGTGATCATCGAGAAACAAGAAGCGCAACGGTAGTCAGGAGGTTTAGCCCTCGCGATCCTCATGTCACGAGCCCTAGTCAAATATAACAGTTATGCGAATCTATACGTTGCGTGGAGTAATGAAATTAGTCTAGAACTATTCCAGCTTAAGTTACAGTCACCATATTGATCATGCAACACTCACCCTCATTTTATGTTAACATAAAAAATAATAACTCAAATTTTAATCAATGTAATTCGAAAGTAGATTTAGTGCTATCTCTTTCGGCAGAAACTGTAGCGATAATAACGTGGCAGCTGACTCGAAAACAGGGACGCGCGATTGCTATACCACCATGTTGATTTTCGTTGTTTAAATACCTTTCCACGGACCAGGATATTTTCTAGGTAGCCAATCAACAACCGCTGCATTGGTTACAGTCGTGCGAATTTGGGTTTTCCCAATTTACGGTGCTTCCGTACCTGCTGCGCCGAGGCAGGTACATAAATGGACGCGTTGCTCGAACCGGTATAGTCACGGCTACGATATTTAAGGTCGTAAAATCAGTCGAGCCCTAAAGTAACCATGCTGCGGTAGCCGGGGCAATGGTTTACGATCTGAAAATGTCGTCGCCACGACTATACGTTGTCGACACGTTTAATAGTATGCCCGTCAACACATTGGATAATAAATGGCTATAGAACGGTCTTTATTTTCCGACTTGTGAGTTTTCCTGACCTTATCGCATTTTATATTGTAACATTTATTGAGAAAATTATGCGTGCGAAATTTGGAAATTTCGTGATTCTAGAAATACCTTTTAAAGAATTTCGTGATTTTATATGTACATTTTCTAGCAAAAAATTAAATCTTACATAAATAAAGACATACATGAGCTCCATATGTTCCTACTAGAATTCTGTTATCCGTTGCTTCCGCATGATTACGCTTTCACTGAGCGACATTTATCACTTATGAATGGTCGTCGCCTATAATAGAGTTATCTGTCGACTAATTCCTGTAAAATGTCAGTGTTATAAAAGAAATAGTGGTATAAAAAGGGCATTTGCAAAATATTTACTATAATATATAAGAATAAGAGCATGTTGACTTCTTACGGTTACTCATGACATATAAATAATATGTTATTTAAACCAGATATGCCGAATCCTCAAAATGTTTTATATTTATTTATTTTAAAATAAAACCCATTGTATGACATTAATCGTGGAACATATTGTCGTTCGAATGACCGCTCCGACTATTTTCACGAGTTCGACACGTTTTACGCAATTATTACATGATTGTAGTTCTATTTCTATCATTGAATATCTATAATAATTTTCAACAATTTGTATACGTTGCTGCATAGTGTAGCATTCCATGATGAATATATAAAAAATAATCTAAAAATCTGTTGAAAGATGTAACATTTAATTTGGCTGACCCTATAAATCAAAAGAATGAACTGAAAATATGTTTATATACAAAATATTACGTAATTCTGCGCACATTTCTGAAGCAAATTAACGGCTTTGTTCTTGCATGGTTTAGTTTAGAAATGTTTTGTTTAGCCAGCTTCGTCAAAGTGTAACGAAGGGCGTTAACTTTTGCGATTAACTGTACCCGCCCTACAAACAGGATTTCCCGTTTATTTTCGACAAAGTCACGCAAATCCCAAGCCGGATTGAGACGCCATACGGCAGGCAGCTCGTCTGAAGGCAACGACGTACGATAAGTAGGGATCGTTTTTCTTCGGAACAGCTATCGGTATCTGTGTAGCTATTTCACAGCAGCGCGTGAGTGGAATCAATTGAAAGGTCGGGGTGGCAAAGCCGCGCCTCGACCAAGTAGAAGTTCCATTACGCCCGGAGAGATGCATAGCCCTCGTCGTTCACTTGGTTAACCCTACATCCGAGAAGCGCGTGCACGTGCCCCTACTTGTAAGACGATCGTCTAACTTTCGAGGGAACTCGGGAACCCGCGCAGAGGACAATCACTGATAATTAAGAGTGAGATGGACCGGCCGATATTGATTGCGATAGTTCAAACTACATGCAGTAGCACTTCAATCAACCAGCTTCGTTTGGATCGAAGGGCCCAGGTAATTCTGCGGACGTAAGGAAGAACATCAGGTGTCGGAATCGCTGAAAATGTTAGTTTACTCGTTGATTGAGCTGCAGAATATAAGATTTGCTTATTTATCAGAAAACAAATTCAAGAGATTTGAAAAAATTAAACAACGTAACACGTACCACTGCTGATACGAAAACAGAATTTTAAGCAACGTTGAGTCGAAAATAAAATTCTGTGACATGCGGCGATCTTCTTTATATTACGGCCTTGAACAGAAAATCTGAAAATGTAATTTATGTATGGTTGCTTCAGAAATCAATTAGTGTAGGCTCAGTACTTGTTGGAGATGAATTAGGCATGTTATATTATATTAGGAAATTAATTTGTCATAGGATTTTACAATAGATATCAGTACTTATATGATATGACTATAAAGAAAATTAGATAAAATAATCAAATGTTAATTGCATACAAAACTAATACTACACCTATAGTCCTTATACCACCTTACTATACCACCTTATTACCACCTATAGTATACCTGTCATTGAGCCTGACGGTTAAAATCCAAGCATTTCCAAATATCCCGTGTAACATTAGCTCGCCCTCAAGATAGATAGAAACCAGACGTCCACATATCATCAACCATCCCTGATTCTGTTTCCAACTTTCACTTTCCCGCTCCTACATTTTTCTCACCCTAAAGAATCATCTTTCCTTAGCATTTCTGACGCTGTCACCAACTCTCTCTTTTTCTACCCCTATATTCTCCGACCCTTGGAAATCCTTGCCGCTGACTTTCACTCCGGAGACAAGAATAGAAATTCGTTCGAAATCTGAATCGCTCAGACTGCTAGGCTAATTGTAATTTAATAAAGGCATTTTTACAGGTACCAATTTCTATTTTACTTCGAGATCACAAAGATAGTAAAGAACGGTATACAAAATATTAGGGATAAGACGCGTGTGAATATAGGAAACATATTGTTACTTATGGAGAATTTTTCGGACGTATTTTTTGGCTCCTTTCTGGGAGCGTTCGCTGGCTGACGCACAGTAGAGTATTTGACCTGGAAAGCTGCACAACGCTATTCTAATATTTCTTCCAATATTCAAACTCTTATAGCTTTGCCAATGTTTATCTAAATTTGGTGAAAAATTAAAGATTTTTAAGTTTGAATCTTTTACTTTTTGAGCGAGTAAAATTCTCCCTTATAAAAGAGCGCCAAAAATGTTTCGCTTCTAAATATTTATCACATATCTAATATTAGTTAAATAACGTTGTTAGAAATAACTATAATTTGCCTTGCTAAAGGTCGGTAAACCAGCACGTCAATTATACCAATAATGCTTGACATCGAGTGTCCTAACACAAAAAACCTACATGTATATCCTTGTACACGTATAAAAAGACCGCGTTGAACAGAACTTACCAGAAGCATACGAAAAATCTTTTATAACACACAGACCTGATGATACAGTCATTAAAATTATCTTAAGAGTCTTTCATTAAAATACCCAGCACCATAATTTAACAAACGCAAATAATGTAATTCTTGCGAAAGATATCGAAAAGCATAATCTTTAAATTCTTACTTTCATTAAGTATAGTAAACCTTAACGCAATAAAATGGTTTTTTAGCAAGATCGCAGTTATAATATTTACAAAGAACTTAATATCAGAATATAAAAAACTAGCTTTCTTTAAAAGAAGAATCCCAGTCTCTTTCGTGTCTCGTGTAATAAAACTTCTTCCTCGGATGATAATTTTCCTAATTCTTGTCCATCGGTGCTGTCCAAGATTGATTCAGGAGGAAGTTCTAAATTCTAACGTTTCTTTTAAGAACAGCTTTTGTTATTGAGGCCGAAACCAAAAGATTTTAAAAAACGAAAAACATGTTTTATCTACAATATTAACGGTACGCGTTAGCATTGTTCCTTCAAAAATAGCTTTAACGCTGTTCATGTAATACACCGGATAGTTATTACACCAAGCTCGGTTCATTGCCGAAATCTTATACTATGATGTTAACCCCTAGACGTACCATTTTTTCACAGTTATTGCGATTAGGAATTTTTCAATTGGTATAATTTCTTAAAAGAGACAGAACATTAATGTTTATTCCATGCCTGGATATACTTAAATGTTTATATATTAATAACAAAGATTAGAATTTTAATCCAACTTTAAAGAATAGAATAACGTCCATACTTAACAATTTATTATTAACAATATCCATCACGAGTCGACCTAGTCAATGTACGATAATGGGTTAATTTGTGAATGAGTAATGTAATATTTGAGTTGGCGCAGAAGGAGACGAATAAATTATATCGCGTAGGATAATCCGGATATTGAAGACATTGGCTAATCGAGATCCTGGTTAATCGGGATTCTACTGTGCACACACACGTACGTATTCCATCAATCATGTATACCCTGTGGAGATATCGATTCGCTTTGAGAGCGACTTTCACGAACGAAAGACTCCCGGAAGGAAAGTTTTCTTTGCGATCGTTTGAATAAGGATGTTATCTACACAAGCCAGCGAAACAGCAGGAAATACGGGAGGAATACACTCAAGAAAGGTGAAACTTCCTTTTGTTTCGTGACCAGCTGTTGTTTGACTTGACTGGGTTTCAAGGATCCTGCGGTATATTCCGATCGTGATTGGGCGGTTCCTAAGACAAGAACACAGAAATTTTACGTGGCATTTTCGTGACTCGTGATTCAATTAATAGCAAACAGCGGATTTTGTACGTTCATATATTGCTGAAATCAGAGGGTGGTGTACAAGACAAGAAAACCATTAGTAGAATCTAAGAATGCCGATACGTTAATGTCGTTTTATTAAGATTATTGAAACAAGAAAATTCATTCCTATTTCTTACAATTAATGTAATGTAATTCTTTTGTTTTGCATGTAACATACGGACATTTCTTCAGACATTCTTTTTACTACTTTCTGAGAGTATCACGGAATTGTGAACCGGGCAAATAAATAAATGGAGAACCAACTCACTCTCTTTCTCTGACCGTAGTAACAGAGAGAAACTATAGTATTGTTCGAACTAAATACTATATCGTGGAAAGTAACCGTAGGGTCAATTAGTCAACTAACCGAACCGTACTTTGTAGTATTACCTTACTAGGTGCGACTTAAAAGCTACCCTTACACAAAGTTGGATCAAGGATCGGGGAAAATAACGATATTCTTTCCTCGAGGTAAAAATACAGACTGGTGTATTGTTGGTGGAAAGCGGTATTTATATGATTATCTAGCCTATGGAATTTCTTGTATGAGATTAAGGTCCTGGAGTGACGTGTTGTTATCTTGTCTTGAAAAATATGTGTTTAAGGTTTATGTTTTACAGATGTCTGGTCCTAGGGATGAGGCCGCGAAATCATGCCATGGCGTGATTGGAAGTATGATTCTTGGTATAAAGAGTGCGTTGATCCGGCGCGTCACAAGAGCGTAGGCTGGCGCCGACCGAATCGTTGGGACAGAATCCTCGGGTGGTCTTTTACGATCTAGATACATATGGTCATCTTCTACTACCATTTTTCCAAGGGTATATAAAGGGTCCAATTTCAACCAAAATCAGGCTAGTTTCAAGTTACCTTCTGACGACAAGATGTTAGCGAAATCGAGTTCGATTCTTTTTGAAGCAAACTAAAATCGAGTACATATATCGTAACGAAGTCATAAGTCCCTACCAAAGGATATATATAAAATTTGTAATATAATGTATTTCCAGGCTGACGAGAGATCCTTTTTTGTTTTTTTAGTTATTTAATAATAAAGACTCTAAATTATGATTATGTTCTAAGAAAATGAGATCTTTCCAAGGAAAGACACTCGTTGGGTAATAACTGCAATAACAATACGCGGCATCTTATGCAAAGCAGCTTTAATCGGCGTTGCAACGAAAGGGTTAAGAATTTTCCGACATTTCCATCCACTTTTACTGTAGCGCGTTTATTTAAAAAAGAATTCGATTCGCGACAAAAATCCAATTAAAACCGACGAGAAATAGAACAATAGTAGAGAGTAAATGGAGCCAGATGGAAATACAATCAACTACGGTCGATATTACAGAGCATGAAACGAAAGTAATGCTAACAAAGGAGAAGGAGAAAAATGCTCAGAATCAATAACGCATGGGTACAGCAAAAAGCAACGAAAATTCAACAAAACGCAACAAACCGTTGTAGGAAGCAGAACCGTTAATAAACACGCGAGCGTGAGTCAAAGCGGAAGCAAGAAGGAGGCGAAATAACCTGCGAGAACAAGAAGGGAAAAATTCAGGCAAACTAATCTGATAGGACTAACAATGGAAATAGGAGAGAGCGGTGTGGGTAGGAAGGAGCGAAATAGAGGGAGTGCAAGAAAGTTAGAAAGATAAAAGTTTCCCGGTGGTGGGAAGAAAATGAAGAAAATTCCGGTAGAAGAAGGAGAACAAAAGGAGAAACAAAAGGAGGAAGGTGACGAAAGGAGTGTGTTGGATGGCGTTGGCGGCGCGGCGGCGGCGTCTCGACCAAGAAAATCGTGAGAGGAAAAGCTCCCCGAGCTGGATAGAGAGACATAGCATTGGTTGGCCGACACGTGACCGGCATATTTTGGTTTAGTTGGTAGTTCGCGTTTCTGGTCCCAATGTCGCTCGATGCTCGTTCAGGCACTGCCGCAGGCTCGATGTTCACACGCGTCACGAACGGGGGATGGAATCAAAGCATGTAGCCCATGCCCGTGCCAATGGAAGCGCTGAACTAACCCGAATCAAGACCACCTTTGAATACTGCGATACCTTTAATAGGAAGTTCAATTCTTCCGCCCGAACGGAGATTACATGTATACTCTTTATAATCGACACGTATCGAGGGAAAAAAGGCGGTCCACTGTTTAGCTTCCGACAGAAAATAATCCACCGAAAAGAATTCGGACCGGTCTTCTAACCGCGTTAGAATACAAAACGGCTAGTTACCTTTATTACTTTCAAACTCAATTTATATGGAACACCTTATGAACTTTTATCGTATGAACTTTCGGCAATGTTCCGCTAGTTTTATAAACATGTATGTTATTAACTTTTTGTTAATGCAATTCATAATGTAGGTAACATAATTTGGTTTCTTGGCTTATGTAACTATTCCTCACATGATACGAGCATAATATACGGTCGAAAATTATGAATGACCATCAGTCAGAATAGATCAATCATTAATCACAAATGTTTAATCAAACGTAATTGCTTTCGTTAGTTAGATTAGACAAAAATATTTGTATGTTAATTTTTAGTTATGATTGCTGAGCAATCGTAAACTACAGATATTTATGCAAACGCATATGATTATAGGAAATAAATAAATTTATGGGACTTGGAGAAAAATTTGTTTTTGAGAAAACGAATGGATTGGGTGTTTTGAAAAAAAATGTAAATTTGCATTTGTAATACAAATTGCGGTAAATAGTAGCACATAGAGTAGTAGTAATAGCACTAGTAGTAAGTAATAATAAATAGTACAGATAGTAAAACAATTTGCATATAAATTTCATAATTATTACAAATATATTTCATATCACTGGGTATATTTTCCACTAATTTTTGCATACTTCGGTGTATAAATTTTCCGTAAACATACGCAATCTACTCCTAGTCATTTATAATTTATGTAATAGTATGGCGCCCGGAAATTTTCGGTCACGATTTACTGAAACCGAATAAATTGACGGATAAAAACCTTAAAATTAGAGTACTAGTGAATGTAAATTATCATTTGATTACTAATGCGTTTACTTAAATCAGTAACCATTACGATTATATTGAACTACATAATATTAATAATATTTGTTTACTCACATATGAATAAATTAATATTTGCTATTGTGTTCACATGTAATATCAATTTTTATTGATTCCACTAACATAAATAAAATTATAAAGTAATTTTAAGAAATTATTAAATGATAAAGTAATTTTGAAAAATGATTATATATTCGCAATATTTATTTTTAATCACTTTTCGCAATATAGATTAATAACTAATGGTTATTCTTTGTCACATTAAGTAATGATTAGTAACTCTTTTAGTCAAGTTGTCACAAACAACTGATTGTGAGTAATCACTAGTCAGCTATTGACATTAATGCGTAATTAGCAGTAATTACTCATCGTGTATTCTAACTGCAACTAATATTCATTAATTATTAATTATTATTATTCACAAGATTGAAGTCAAAATTGTTAATCATATATTTGATTACATCTTATCCAATTCTGGAGTCGAGAACAAAAATGAATGGATTGGTAAAGAGAAAAGGATCGATGAAGTTTAATAAATTTATAATACTATTATGAACTTTATTTTTCATTTACTCTTCATCCTTATAGTACATAAATTATTTAATGAAAAATCAAATTAACATTTACATTTTCATGTACGAAAGACTATATTGATCTCGTTATACACATGTTTGAGAATTGTATAAAAAACTCCAGACCGTCAGGTGAATAAATAGAAAGCAAAAAGTAGAATATAAAATGAATTTATATGTATAAAGTTAAGTAAATGGAACGTATGAAATTAATTTGTGTGCACAGGAAAAATGCAATTTTTCTAGATTGTGCAAATAAAAGTATTTTTGCTGAGTTTCTGTTATGCACGCTGCAATATATTTCCCTGATCGGTAAAACATATGTACACAAAACTACGACCTTACATTGTCGTTAATCCTTCCACAGTGGAATAAAATTATGAATTTCTAAAAAAAATATGAAATTTTTTATTGTTTTAAACGATTTTGACGGTGATAAATACAAAAAAAAGTTTAAACACGTTTTAAAAATAATATTTAGAAAAATAAACATCCAATTACACATAATTACAAGTTGTGTGATATATCTTATAACACGGAATATATTATATGTATGTAGGGTGTACCAACATTATACATATTCTGGGAAATGAGGGGTTCCCGAGGCCATTTCAAGTAACCCTTTCCTTTACTGAAATGCAATCCTACGTCGCAGTCTGGACAATAGCATCTCTTTTCCTTTCTAATTCTCGTTTCACCAATTCGATGTGAACAGCACACTGTACATAATCTGGTCGATTTTTCTTTGTTAATTCTTGCTGGAACATATTCAATAGAATATTTTTCTGTCAACCGAAACGTTAATGTTTCTAGTAATGTTTGGTGGTTACTGTGCAATTAGATCATCTATTATTTGAAAGTGAAACTGCAAATGTGATCTTTTTCAGCCTTCCTTCTTATATAATATGTAAACATTCCATACTTCTTGTCCTAAAAGATGTATGAAAATTTTTTCCCTTTGTTACATGTTAAATCGTAGCAAAATCTGCAGCAGGAGAATACAAATTGTGAAATAAACTTTACTCTTATCAAGGCAAATGCAACCTGTAGATCCAACTTCTACGGGTCCGGATAAGATATATTTTATTAGCTTGAGAATACTCTCGGTAAGAAATGTCCCAGAGCAAAGAAGCAGAAGCTTAAGAGAAAAATACAG